>NW_008350121.1:61714-66345 GCF_000622305.1 Nannospalax galili
GAGAGATAGAGAGAGAGAGAGAGAGAATTTTCTCTGTGTTTCTTCTTCCATGCATTTTCTATGATAATTCTTCCTGATCTGGACTCCCTGCACTTTCACTGAGTCTGCTTTACTAATTCAGCACACCAAGTTGCACTACTAGGATTATTGAATGTTGAACAAGTTATGCTGCATGCTTGCAAAAATGTGAATATGATTATTTAAAAATAAATTCACAAGGGCTGGGGCTATAGCTCAGTGGTAGAGCACTTACCTTGTATGCATGATACCATAGGTTAAATCCCTAATGTTGCCAAAACACATACATACATACATACATACATATATACATACATACATAGAAAATTTAGTTCACCTCAAGAAACAGCCCTCAGAACCCTCAGCACAGATAGGTCACTACCATCAGTGTGCTTCTGCAGGCTCCCTGTTTTCATAATGATCTTTGACATGGTGTGCTGATAAATTTACAGTTTCAGAGGATCCTGAATTTTACCCCCCAGAAGTTGGTAGTCTTGTAGATCTGTTCTTGTCCAGTTCCAAAGTTTGTGCTAAAATACCAGCTTGTCAAGTGCTTTGGCCTTTCAGAGATGAGCACTAGAAATACAAGAATACATAGATGTCTTTTTATAAAGACTTTCTCTAACCAAATTTAGCCTCAGGGGGATATAAAGACAAATGTGTTGACAAATGACAAGATGTTGCTTACTGTAAAAATATTATTGCATGCACACCGTTTCCTACTATGGAGCATATATTGACTTCAAGTGTGCTCAAAATTAACCACATATTTAAAAAAGCATCTTGCTTTGTGAGATGTTCAAACTTGAGTTTAGAATTCTCTAGAAGGAACTGTTAAAAAAAAAAAAACCCTTGCCGTGAACTTCATAATCACAAATAGATATGAGCTTCCCTTTGAGAGACCACAAATTAAGAAAATGGATTTCATTTGGATCAAAGTGGTTTTGTCTAGAAATAGATAAAAATACGTCACATATAGCTTCTGAAGGATGTGGCCCTAGAGACATATTGAGGAGTGTAACTTCAGTCTCCACTGAAATAAGTGCTCTTCAATAGTGATGCACAGAGAGGCATGTGGCCATTTAAATTTATTATCTTTATTTCACTTCAGTCAAAATCTTTAAAGATAAACTTGGCATCAGAAATGTCATTCATGTTTGTGAGGGCCTTGGAAACTTGAACCTCCTAAGTGTTAATGTATAATTGATTCTAATATATTGATTACCCAAAGAATATTACTGTAGTTCCAATAACTATGAGTAATAATAAAAGGATCCTGAAGTCCAATTTCTTCTTTAGCTAAATTAGATTATCTTTTAATATAAGGTATTGGATATTAAAAATGATGTAATCGGGAATTCATATGTAATTGCTCTTCTTCATCAAGCCTTAGGATACTTAAATCTAAGTTAATATCATATCATATAATCATAATGAATGAATCAAGTCAAGTGTAGCTGGTAACTGGAACAAGTTACATACAAAGAGAACAAACTTGAATGCACTCTTCATCAGCAAGCCAGGATTGTATGTATTGAACCAGGTCTTTTTGTTGTTGTTGTTGTTGTTTTAAATTTATATCACACAAGGCATCAAATCTCAGGTAAGACTATAACCTAAAAGTCTTATTCGACTGAACTGGAACACTATACCAAAAAAGCTCTGGCCAAATGTTTCCCTTTCCCCAATGCTAATTCCAGTCCTGATGGCTTATGTTACCTATGGGAAAAGTGAGGCAAACGAGCCCAATCTGGATTAGACAAGGCATGTGACAGATACAGGTGAACTCGGGGTCTGTATTTGGGCATCAGCTTAGCTCAGTCTTAAATGTATTTGGCAGAAACACAGGTCTAATGATCCTTCCCAAGGCAAATTTAAATACAATCAAATGACCAGAGTTGGTAAAGTCTTACATATATTGCATGTGTACAGGAAATAGGTCTACTGCCTGTTCAGTGTATACAGTTTGTTTTAAACTTAATTTTTTCCTATTGTCTGCCCTAGCCTACATATCTATACCAAAGAGGCAAATCTTTCTTCTCTTAGGTCTTCAGGGTGGAGATTCTGTTGAAGTCAGTATTTCAAAGCTTGGTATAGGATGTCCCTTCAGCTTTCTGAAGCCTGGTGTGTGTGTGGGGAGGGGGGGGATTACTGACAAGCCAAGCCTTTGCTCTTGATTTCCCACAGAGATGAAGAATTAAAAAAAAAAAAAAAAAAAGGCCTGGCGGCTGTGACTCAGGAGAAATGGGTAGAATGCGTTTTCCCAACCCTGCACCTCCTCCTCCCGCCCTCTCCACCAGCTTCACCCACAATGCACTCCTACACACCACTCTGTCTCATTTTCTTTTCTTTTTTTTCTCTTCCTCTTTGGCTTATGCTGTTCTTTTTTGGTCTCTGGCCCTAGTTATGACAGTTGATTGACATAGCTGGCAGTTCCCCTGGTGTCTGGTTAGGCAGAATTCCCCCTGTAAGGCTAGGATACAAAACAAAGAACAGACAACAGTGCAAAAAGGGAGACTGAATAGAACAGAACCAGGAGAGGAGCAATATTGTTTGCTGAAAATATTTTTAAATTTTTCAGAAAGAGGGAGCAAACCTTTTAAAGATTGTTTGAGTCATCTGTGTTTTTTTTCTTCTCCCTTCTCTTTCTAGCCATCCCTCTCTCCCCCCAAATACACACGACTGTTTGGCTTCCATTTCTCCATCTGTTTGCTTCCTGGTGATTCTTTTTTTCTTGAGTCATAAGCATTTTATCACCAAGTTTTCCCTATTCCTGACCTCTGTCAGGGCCAAGCATTTATTTTATCTCATTTGCTTTTCTACCTGAACAGAATAATGATTATATCATGTGAAATACTGAAGGATTATTGTCACTCTCCTGCCATTTAAGACTTTTTTCCCAGACTTAAGGAAGTCATGTGTCATGTTGACTCTGATCCCCTCAGTGAACAGGCTCTAGCACCTTCAGCCTAAGACATCCTAAAATTCTCTTATGTGACAGATGCCGACTCTTCTCCCTCTACTTAGGCATCTATTATTAAGTGGATCATTTCCCTCAGACATTCCTGTAAGTTTGCTATCATATTTCAAGACATCACAGAAAATAATGCTTCATTGAAGTGATCATAATAATTTAAGATGTCATCTCTGCTGGCAGTAGTATGTCTGTTAATGCTATTATGGCAAAGAAATATCTAATGATAGAAATTCAGGCATCAGCAGCAAGCCTTGTTTGATATTTTCTGATTTTATAACAAAGGCCATCATCTACACTTTTTAGAAGTTCATCTTCTGTATCAGGAAAGGTCTGGGGAGATCCTGAATCCCCCATTTCTTACAGTGATATATGAAATTTTATTTCAATATGTACCTTATTTTTATGTATTTAATTTACCTGGGCTTTTAGAATGAGACCATGCAAATACAGCTTTTTTATCTTTACAGTTCATTTTCATGTTATTTTTAGTATTGTTAGGGTCTGAATGTGAAATATTCCCTGCAGGCTCAGGTCTTGAACACCTGTTTCCCAGCTGGCAAGGCTTTTTCAGGAGGTTATGGAAGCTTTATGAGGTGGGGCCAATGTGGTGGAAGTAGGTCATTAAGCGGTGGGCCTTTGAAGGTGATACTGGGTCCCAGATTCTGCCACTTTGTTTTCTGGTCTACTGTGATATGAACTGCCCCACCACACACTCCTGCCACCATGAAGTGAGCTGGTCTGTCATACCTTCCCTGCCACGATGGTCCAATAACCCCTGAAACCATGAACAAAAATGACCCTTTTATCCCTTAAGTTGTTTCTGTCAGATCCGTGGTCACAGTGATGAAAAGGTTAGCTATTACAAGCATGATAAAAAATGTCTGGTGAGTCCAATAAATATTTGCATCAAAGATAAAGAGAGAGGGGTCTCAGAACTCAAAACTGAAAAAAAACCAGAAAGCTAACTTTAAACTGGCAACAAAAGGGTAGATACAAGCTGGAACTGTGAGATACTGGCATAGCTATTAAAGTATTTGACATTGATAACATTTACTTTGCCAAGTGTGCTAGACATGATGAAATTAGACCTCTTGTGAATCACTAGTAGGGATATAAAATGGAGCAACTTTGGAAAAGAGTTTGGCATTTTCTCAAACACATACTTTAGGGTCCATTTATTGCATTTCTTGGTCTTTACTCAAGAGATGTGAAAAATATGTTCACATGATAATGTGGACAAGAATATTCACAGCAGCTCTATTTGTAATAGCCTCACATTGGAAATACTCAAAAGTCATTCAACAAGAAATGGATAAATTAATTGAGACATATCTGCACAACAGAATATTATACACTCACTCAAGAGATGTGAAAAATATGTTCACATGATAATGTGGACAAGAATATTCACTGCAGCTCTATTTGTAATAGCCTCACATTGGAAATACTCAAAAGTCATTCAACAAGAAATGGATAAATTAATTGAGACATATCTGCACAACAGAATATTATACACTCACTCAAGAGATGTGAAAAATATGTTCACATGATAATGTGGACAAGAATATTCACTGCAGCTCTATTTGTAATAGCCTCACATTGGAAATACTCAAAAGTCATTCAAAAAGAAATGGAT
>NW_008350121.1:66796-67865 GCF_000622305.1 Nannospalax galili
TCCCCTTCACTCCTCCTGCATTCACCCCTACCTTTCTACCTCCTGCCGACATCATGGCCTCTTTTAAAAAGTATTTTATTATTTATTATTTTTATTTTATGTATATGAATGTATTGCCTGCATGTATGTGAGTGCACGCATGTCTGAGAAATTCTTGAGTTTTAAATATAGGGCAGGAGGCAGATTGACAAAATAAAGTACATATAGTAACGTGTTCCTTCAGTTTTGAAAATTATCAACATATAATTAACAATTGAAGCCCTCGTAATGGGCAATGCTAAGGGATCATGCAGATCTAGAAGATATAGAGTGCTTAACAATTTTAAGATTTTAGGTTCAGAATTAAAAGAGAAGCCATGCAATGAACTAAGTAGGAGCTGGAGAGATGGCTCAGTAGTTAAGAGCACTGGCTACTCCTCCAGAGGACTCACATTCATTTCCCAGCACCCATATGTCAGCTAACAACTACCTGTAAACTCCAGTTCCAGGGAATCCAATGCCCTCTTCTGACTCCTCAGACATTACTGCACATGGTACACTTACATATATGCAGGCAAAACACCCATACACATAAAATAAAGTAAAATTAAGGAATGGATTAAGTAAGAGAAGCTAGAGAGTTAGGAACTGTTGGGGAGAGCTCAGAATTATAAAACGGAGGAGAGTTTGGAAACAGGGAGATGAAGCATAAGTACTTCAAAGATCTGGTGAGGGGAGAAAGAACAAAGAGAAACAAAATATGGATTTCCAGTAATGTGCTTTGTTAGAAAAAGGAAAAAGGTATTTTTGGTTATGGAGAGGAAGCAACAGAGAGGAAGAAAGGATGAAGAAATGGTCCTATGCAGCTATAAAGCCTAGGAACCACAACAATGACCAGGACAGCACGTTATCTCTATTGGCACAGTAGTTTTACTTTTATCTTGGGAATAATCGACAGCTGTGTAATTGGACTTAAGGACTGCTCAGTTGGAGGGAACTTACGTGTGGAATACTGTAAACAGAGCCAAATACATAGGATTGGAGAGATCACAGATCCTAGAGGAAAACCTACTCATGCCACACCCCTTGG
>NW_008350121.1:67899-68406 GCF_000622305.1 Nannospalax galili
ATCTATTCAAATGCTGAGAATAAGTGACTATGAGGTTCCCAGCTCTAAATGACACATCTACAATGCATCTTTTATGTCTAAGGCATAAAGGAGGAAGAGGAGGAAAAATTGTAAGAGTCAGAGGGGCAAGACACCTGCTGCTATCTATTCCAGACGTGATAGGGAAGCTATACCAATGAACTCTCCACAGTGTGGTAGTCTAACAAGATCTGCATAATAACAAAACCAGTTACTATGCCAACATGGATGGCGGAACATTCAAAGGGCCCCAGTCAAGATGAAGTGTTATAGGCAATCAATGGATGCAGATGAAGGGAGAATTAGCTTTCTCCAGAGATTAGCTCCTATAGAGGCTATATAATCCCAAGTGGGCAGTCCTAAACAATAACACAGGTAAGTAAAAGCACCACTAAATGGACTCAGGGCATTATATATACATATATATGAATATATGTATATATATGTATTTATAAGAATAATAGGACGATGAGAAATTGAGAAGGGGAC
>NW_008350121.1:69430-72610 GCF_000622305.1 Nannospalax galili
AGGTGACAAAACACAAACACACACACACACACACACACACACACACACACACACACACACACGCACGCACACACAAGATAAAGAATTGTTTAGACTTTCCAGAATCTTTTACTTGAGATACAAAACACTTTACTAAAAAACCAACATTTGTTATTTTTAAATAACCCTTAAATATAAAAAAATTAAATCTTTATGGCCAATTCCAGCCAAAATAGCAGACTTGATGTTGAAGTCATTCTGCTACAAACATCTAGAAATAATGGAAAACACACCAAAGTTTCAATGCATATCTGCATTTGAATGTCCCAGGTGGCAGAAACCAAGGACTGAGGATAATTGTCAGGGCAGGAGCTAATTCTGCATCAACCTTGGGGTAGGATCTCAAATGCAGCAGCAGCAAGGGGCTTAGGGTTGCAAAGCACACTCAAAGACAGGTGACAAGACCTCAGGCCCATGTGAAAGCTAGTATTTAGGCCTGAAAGTTTGTACACAAAGCCAAGATTTTCAAAGCCAGAGAAAAGAAGAGAAAGAAAATAGACCACTGCTCAAGGGATGTAATAACAAAGCTTGTCTGTGAGCTCTAAAAAAAAGCAAGTGATTCATTAAAATTGCAAGTCAGTAGTACACACAGACTTAATTCTAGTCTCAAGTTGTGCTGCCTTCATAGTTCAGGACTCCCTACAAAGAAGAAATTATTTTTTAAAAAGTACTTTAACCACAAGATATAAAAGAAAAGTGAGACCCTTACAGATAGATACTTTGCTAAGTTCAATAATACTGGACACACAGAGATGCATATAGCGCCATTAAAAATGAAATCATAGTTAAAATTTCTGAAACACGTCTAAGCAAGAATGAGCAACAAAACCTCCTGAAGTAAATATTGATTGCTCTCCTAGTATGCCTTGGGCCTGAACCTTTAGCCTTCATGTTCCTGTCACCTGTCAAAGGTAGGTACCTTTGCCTGAGGGCTTCCTCTACAGCCACAGCAGCAGCAACCTTGCCCTTAGCAGGCTCCACAGTTGCAGGGTATCAACCCTTCTAGAGCAGCCTCATCAGGTGACCGGAAACATCCATGTTCCTCATTCCTGCTGAGGGGAGAGACTGGTGATGACTCTGAAGCATGCCTCCAACACTGTTCCCAATAATTCCTTTGTCTCCAAAATAACATGGGCATATGAGTTCTGGGAATGCTAGAGTTAAGAAAATAACTGATCAACAATGGAACTGGATTGCAGAACAAGTGTACTTGAAGTGCTAAAGACATGAAAGAATAGAAACTACAAATAAAGAATTACACCTATAGCAAGAGGAGTCAGATTTAGAAATTAAATGAATAAAGGTTATAGAATAAAAACTGAAGTCATTGAAACATCAGTGAATGGTGTGAATAAAAGATCAGAAACAGTCGAGAGTCAATTAGTGAATAAAAGCATAAGTCGGGAAACTATTAAGAATACAACAGAAAGAGGCAAAGGAATGGAGAGGGAAGATATGATCAAAGCACTCTCTATGCATGTATGAACATATCAAAACCATACATTTGTATGATTAGTATAAGTTAATAATACAAAGTATAAGATTAGTTTTCTTAGAAAAACAATAAAAAATATGAAAAGGAGGATAAAAGCAACAGGAGATAGGCCAAGGGGCAAATAGTCCTCTATAGATGACTTAAAGGAAATGGCTGAATGGAAGTATTTGAAGATTAGAGCCTAGAATACTCCAAATTTAAAGTTAAAAAAAAAGAAAAAACAACCTCAGTTCAAGAAACATAAGTCCTAGGAAGGATGCATAAAAATAAATTTACACTTGGGCAAATTCCTGGTGAAGATGCAAAATCACACACACACAAAAAGAAAATCTGAAAAGCAACCAAATGAAGCAGAATAAAGGACCACACAACACAGTACCAAAGGGACCACCCTGCCCAGTACCACAGGGACCACACAATACAGTCCCAAAGGGACCACCCTACCCAGTACCGCAGGGACCACACAACACAGTACTAGAGGGACCACCCTACCCAGTACCACAGGGACCACACAACACACTACCAGAGGGACACCCTACCCAGTACCACAGGGACCACACAACACAGTACCAGAAGGACCACCATACCCAGTACCACAGGGACCACACAACACAGTACCAGAGGGACCATCATACCCAGTGCCTCAGGGACCACACAACACACTACCAGAGGGACACCCTACCCAGTGCCTCAGGGACCACACAACACAGTACCAGAGGGACCACCCTACCCAGTACCACAGGGACCACACAACACACTACCAGAGGGACACCCTACCCAGTACCACAGGGACCACACAACACACCACCAGAGGGACACCCTACCCAGTACCACAGGGACCACACAACACACTATCATTAATTTGTGGGTGTATGTGTTTTGCCTGCATGTATGTAAGTGCACTCATGTCATGCAATGCCCAGGGAGGCCAGAAGAGGGTGTTAGATACCCTGGAACTGTAGTTACGGATAGTTGTGGGCTATCATGTGGATGCTGGGCACCAATCCCAAGTCTTCTGGAAGAGCAGCCAGTGCTCTTAACTGCTGAGCCATTCCTCCATCCAAATCCTTCTAAAGAAAAATACCAACATGACCTTCCAGAGAGAAAGACATTGTAGAAAGAAAAGAATAAGAGATAGAAAGCAGTAGTGCCCAAGGTAATAAACAAATACATCATAAAATCTGAAGTAAGCTTTTACTATAAAAAGTACTGGCCACTCAACATGGGGTACTAAACAGAAGTTATACTAAAATATAGGTAGGTACAGCATATTAGTATTAGAGATAGCAATGGGAAAATAAAATACTCTAATGACAAAGACTTAAATGATCTGACTCTTGTATTACTTACAAAGAAGATAGACTACTGTATTGATTGTCAGACTCACATAATTCAAATACACGCTTAAAATACTAAGGTAACTAAGAAAGTTGCAAAGTATTTCTGTAAAACAAGTAAAACTGAAATAGGAAAACAAAATAAAAAACACTATGCCAACGCAATATATAAAGCAAAGAAGGAGAAAGGGTAATTTAAAAAATGAGACCAGGCTGGGCGTGGTGATGCATGCCTATAATCCCAGCACTAGGGAGGCAGAGGCAGGTGGATCTCTGTGAGTTCAAGGCCAGCCTGGTCTACATAGTGAG
>NW_008350121.1:73360-75106 GCF_000622305.1 Nannospalax galili
TGGAGTTACAGACCATGTTAACAGCCATGTCAGTGCTGGGATTCAAACTGGGTCTTCTGCAAGAACAGTCAGCATTCTTAACTACTAGGCTATCTCTCCAGTCACCCAAAGTTACTTTTATTTAACAAAATAATCTTAAAATCTGGCTGAATTTTATTAGAAAGATAACAAATTCACAAATAATTTTAAGCTCCCTTCCTCCCATGGATATCGAAGTCCAAGGATGTTTAGGTGTTTTGTATAAAATGATGTGATAGAGTTGACCTGTGTACCTGCAGGTATATTATACTTATGCATTCAATCAACCATATATCAAAAATACTTCTAATAAATGTTTGCATTTGTATTGAAAGTGTACAGGTATTTTTCTACCATTGTTCTCTAAAATATATAATGTAGATTATTTATGTAGTATTATATTGCAGTTGGGTATTATGCAGAAATGGTTTAAAGATTATGGGAGGGTATGTATATTAGTCCCTTTTCTATTGCTGTGATAGAAACACTGACCAAAGCAACTTATAGAAGGAAGAGTTCATTTAGCTTACTTGCAAAGGGGCAAGAATCAGTCCATCATGGTGGGGAAGCATGGAGGCAGAGGTGACTGGAGGAGGAGCGGAACCTAAGCTCCCACATCTTCAAGCAGGCACAGGAAGCAAGAGAGCCACTGGACTGGAGGTAGGCAAGGCTTAAGAGCTCTCTGAGCCCACCCTCAGTGATGTGCTTCCTCCAGCATAGACACACCTTCTAAGACCTCCCAAAACAGCTCCACCAACTGAGGACAAAATGATCAAATACTTGAAGTCTCTGGGGGACATTGTCACTCAAACCATCCCAGTACACAAGGAGAATATGCAAATACAGTCTTCCCTTTCTATCCAAAGGGATTAGCTCCCCTCCCTGTGCCCCACAGATCCTGTGGATAACAAAATCCATGGATGCTCAAATCTCTTACATAAAATGCTGAGGTCTCTGCATTTAGCCTAATCAGAGATTCCCATCTACATTAAACCACCTCTATACCTACTTATGAAGCCTCCTACAACCTATATGTTATTTAAATTGATGTTATACTATATTGTTGAGAGGAAAATGACAAGGGAAAAAAATCTATATATGTTTAGTAGAGATGCAATATTTTTCTGGAATGTCTTCTACTGAGGTTGGTTGAATCTGCAAATAAGGAAAGCATGTATATAAGAGCCAACTTTATGCAGTGGCATGGAAAATTTGTGAAGACATATTTATGAAGAAATAGGATTAGCAATTTCTATATGTGAACACATTATGTAACATCAAATCCCAAGAGTATATATGCATATATAAACATAGACCTATGTAAATGACCATTCTGTCTTTTAAACAAGAGGATTGGAAATGAGAAAAACACAGGCAGATGGGATATTAAATTTTTAGATTGCATATTTACTGCTTGAATGTTTTTGCATTGGGAATGTACTCATATTACTTGTGTACTTGAATAATTCAGAGAAAAGGGAAAATGCTAAATTGGAAGATTTGTTGGAAAACAACTCCAGTGGGAAAACTTTAGATATAAATACACATGTATCCATATATGTGCGTGGAAGAGCAGTCCAGTTGTTTAAACTTGTTATCAGTGCAGTGTGTATGATTGTATTCTATAATTTGGACATTTTTTACAGACATTTTGAGGCTATGTTTTAAATATTCTCATTGAGATAGGCCTCAGTTAGAGCTAAGAAAGCCTTGAATATCTGAATTATT
>NW_008350121.1:75169-76735 GCF_000622305.1 Nannospalax galili
GGGTTACAATAGTGAATGACCTTGAAACTTGATGGGTATATCTGATATATGTGCTCCATCTGTAACAATGATAACAACTGGAAGTGTTTGGTTTAATATAAAACTTCTGGGCCTTTACCAAAATTGGAAACAATATAAAATTTAGTAGATATCTGTTATGGTTTAGATATTACAAGTCTCTCAAGGGGACAATTGTTTTGTTGTCATTCTTTGGCATTACTGGGAAGGGGAGCTTGTGGAGATGGGACCTAATGGATGAATGTTAGGTCCTTGGGGACATGATCTTGAAGAAGGCATTGGGATCCTGACTCTCTCTTCAATTCTCAGTTGGCATAAGATGAACAAGCCCCCTCTGCTCCACACTTCCATGTGATGTACTGCCTTACCACAGGGGCCAAAACAACAAGGCCAAGTGACCATGGACTGAAATTTTTCCAGATTTTAATTTTATTTACTCAGGCATTTTGTCACAGCAATGGAAATATTGCCCAGTCTCAGAAGAATCATAGCAAATTATGAAACATAAACAGAGAGTAAATGTGGTGGATGAAAACATACATCTTTGTTTCTGAAAGAGCCTCCATGCATCACTTTTAGGCTTGCTCTTGCCCCACTGCCATCTTGTTCCACAATCATAACTGTCTGTAAAATATTCACATTGAAATATGTGTCTGATCCTTGCTTTATATTCCAAGGAAACAGCATAGGCATTCATTCCAGAGCACTCATGTGTCTCCCGCCATTAAAACAGTTTTCAAATCCAAGCATTTCCACTTGTCCTGAACTTAATTGTTATCATACTTTCTTGCTACTTTTCACCTTATTATTTCCAATTTAGCTAACAATTAAGAAGGCAAGCAAAATCCTTCAAGTAAGTACGCCTAGGGGGTTCCAGATAAGAGGAACATTCTTGTAGATAGTCATAACACTGGATGGACTAAATAGTTTCGGAGAAAAATCTTTAAAATAGCTGAGCAGTTCACATTAGATTGACATTCAGGTATTTAACTTACTGAGGTATAAAAGAATAATATGCAGATCACCAAACAAAATGTCATCTTCACTTATCTCTGAAACCCTATATGAACCAATGGCTGGAGAGATGGCTCTGTGGTTAAGAGCATGTGTTGCCCTTCTAGAGAACTCCTGTTTAGTTCCCAGCAATCCTGTCGGGTGGCTCACAATCGCCTGTAACTCCATTTTTCAGGGCTCCAACACCTCTGGCCTCTGCGAGTATCTGCACTCACTTGCATACATGCACACACACAATTAAAAATAAAATAAATCTTTAAAACCTGTATGGTCCATTTGAATAAATATTAATAGAGAAAATAATCTATTAGAGTAAAAGAAAATAATGGCCCAAAATGTTATAGAAGTCTGAGCTTTTAACAAAAGTGTTTTTGAAACATTCTACATTTAAAAACGTTTCCATTTTGCTTTTTTTCTCAAATACTTTTGGGATAGGAAAGAAAATACAAATATTCTAATAGGAAATACACGACCAAAAAGAAAAAAATCACAACCAATGTCACACATCATGAATTAATGCCTCTATTATTAAGA
>NW_008350121.1:76842-79266 GCF_000622305.1 Nannospalax galili
GACAATTGTCTTCTTAAATAGATTTTCAAAGCCTGAGGCAAAGAGAGAAAATCAGTTATCAAAACATTGGATATTTATGTATTCTCTGAAAGTTGCTGATTTTAATTCCTAGTATCAGTGGCACATGTGGCTGGAACAAAATAATACACTGTTACAATGATGCCATTTAGCTGAGAAAATGTTTAACTCAGGACAGAAATATATTCTGAGGGGATACAAGGGACTGAGTGTCAATACACTAACTTGAAGTTTGGGCAATAAATTTTATCTTATGCTACTAGCTAATCACTTCAATATCCCCATTTCCTGTAAAAATAAGATGAAACCTTGCTGGTTCTAAATGACAAATATCTGTTTAAGCTCTGCTGTTTTCTGGTATGAGGAAATACAATAACAATTAGCAAAAGCGGGTTGAGGGGCACTAGCTTGCTTTTCCCAGAAGGGCTACCCTGGAACCTTTGTCACACTTCTATCCACTATTTATAGATAGAGCTAGCCTTGAGCTAAGTTCTGTGAGCTAAAGAGAGAGAATGAATAGCAAAAGCCCACAGAATAGTACCAAAGTCCTGTACCATCAGTCCAGGAAGTGTTGCAGAGAGAGAGAGGAGAAAAATCATAGTTTAGGTTATAGTTGGGGAGAGTACACCCACATATGTATGTGTGACAGACCATCAGCAGGAGCAGGTGACTCTGCATAAAGCTTAGACAAACCACCACCATGAAGTGCTTAGCATTGGTTGCAATTAATTTTAATTTTTCATACATAAAAGTTTGTCTTGGTAGAAGAGGGGATGGGAAGCCAATGTGCATCTTTTATTAGCTAAACATCTTTGCTATTCTAATAATTACACCAGCTATGTGTGTTAGATTTTCTTGAACAGGTCCCACTGTAAACATTTGGCTTCATTGGTTCCACAAGTTCATTTGCACAAGGTTTGCCATGTTTACAGGTCTGAGGTACATGATATCCTCAAACCTTTTTTTCAGGAGTATGTAAAGACTAAAGCTACCAGACTGAGCACCAGCAATCTATAGAGCTGAAGAGGAAGAAATTAGAGGGGTTTGCCACAATTCATACTAACATACATTGCTAGTAAATTTCCTTCATGAAAAATAAATACAAATTCATTTCACTGACATTTTCTCTTGTGAATAAAATATATAAAAATTATCTTGTCCAAGATTGCAGTTAATTAATTTGACATAGTTCATGAAGATAAAAAATAAAAGAGAGAGAGACACTTCATTGAAGTTATTGAACTTTTTTCGGGGGGGGTCTTTTTGAGACAAGGTTTCCCTGTAGCCCCAGCTGGCCTGGAACTCACTATGTAGACCAGGCTGGCCTCGAACTCACAGGGATCCGCCGACTGCTGGGATTAAAGACGTGCGCCACCACTCCCATTTATTGAACTATTTTTTTTTGAAAGCAACAGTTACTTTATTAAAAGTAAAGAAGCACACATACTCAGACAGATAGAGAGGGGATTCAGAAATGGGAAAATCAAATCCCCCAGGAGGACCGAGACCTTTGAAGTCCCTCCCTCCCCTGATTTTGGATTGGTCAACTTAAAAAAAGAAGAGACAGTTGATAGGCTACAACTCCAAGCTGAGGTATGTCCAGGTCTAGTCTTGCTCTTATCTGAACTGGTCTGTACTGGTCAGCTGGAAGGGGGCCTTGCCAGTGGGACAAAAAGCCTACCTGATCTTTGTCAAAGACTAAGTGACCCTGTCTGCTTCTCAGGGTTCCTCACATGTATACCTCCTATGTATACCCCCATACCTGAGATGTGAGATGGAACCTAGGGCTTTCTGCATGCTAGGCAAGCACTCTACCAGCTCAGCTACATTCCCAGCACGTCTCTTAATTTGTTAAGGGAATCTCTGTACTGCTCCAGTAAAATTTCTCTTTGCTCAAATTAGCCAGCATTTGAGCCAGCTGACCTGTCTCTGATAACATACTCAATAACAGTTTCCAGAGCAAAGGTACATCTCTTTCAAAAGTGGCTATAAAATTTTTAAGTTCACTGTTGAATTAATACAGTTATACAATATTGAACTCAATGTAAACCCTATAACACAAAACTGAATGAGGTTTTAACATTTAAAAAAGATCTCCATTTCATTTTAAAGTATACTGTTTCATACAGACTCATTTTTTATGCTAATGCTTAGATTTTTGAACATGTGTCTCTAATCTCTATGTATCTGATTATAACCAGTCACAGTCAGGTACACTTGGATTCTTAGCACCCGAATATGGATATAAAGTTATCAAATAGATTTCAATGGTAATGTCTATCACCTCTACTAATTAACATGAAGTAAATTTTTATCCTTCCTCCTCAAATATAAATCATTTTTTAATTTGTTGATTTTTTTTGTGTGTATATCACACAGAACATCCCAAACCATCTTATTCATCTA
>NW_008350121.1:80811-90743 GCF_000622305.1 Nannospalax galili
ATGGAGGAAATGATTCCTCTGTGTTGGCCCTCCTCTTTATAGACTGGACACTGGTTCAAGTCCATCTGATGGGGTCTCCTTGGCTTCCTTGATCAAGAGGTCAGATGACCCACCACCATTTTTTATCTCAAGTTCTGAACATTAAACCTAAGTAAAGCTAAGAAAAGTTTTTTTATATATTTTTTATTTTATGTGTATGAGTGTATTGTCTGCATGTATGTGAGTGCACCCATGTCATGCAATGCTGCGGAGGTCAGAAGAGGGCTTCGGATTCTCCTGGAACTGGAGTTAAGGACAGTTCATAGCCACCATGTGGGTGCCAGGTCCTCTGCAAGAGCAGTCAGTGCTCTTAATCACTGAGCCATCTCTCCAGCCCCAGAAATTGTTTTTTAATTTTATGTGTTTTTAAAATATTTTATGTGTATGAGTGTATTGGCTGCACATGCGTAAGTGAACCCTTGTGTGATGTCTACAGAGGTCAGAAGAAGGTATTGGATTCCAGAGAATTAGAGTTACCAGATGACTGTTAACTGCAATGTGGGTGCTGGGAACCAAACCCTGGTCCTCTGCAAAAGCAGCCAGTGATCTTAACTGGTGAGCATCTCTCAAGTTCCAGAATTAAAAAAAAAATAAAGTGGAATTTATGACACATGATGATATTAAATCATTACATCATGTCCCACCATGCAGGGTGATCTACTCAAAATGTGTACCCCAAAAGTTTCTTTTTGGTCTTTGTCTTCTCAAAAGCAGTAAGTAAAATGTTCAGTTTCTGGATGCCTTTTGGAGCTCAGGTGGCTAGGTAATAAGCTTCCCCACATTAGGATGAACTTTGTTTAAAAACAATTCCCTTCCAGAATAAAAAGAAGTATCACAAAGGAATGCATTCCCCCCATTTCTTGCCTGTAAAAAAATTGCTGAGTGCCTAAAGATTCAATGGTCTCCTAGTATTAAAGGCAGTCCAGACATGTGGCCCTCTTACTACAAAGCTGCTATGGCCCCAAATGGCCCTTTCCTGGAGCTTTTTACTTTTCTTGTGCTTTTTGTTTGTTTGTTTTTGTTTCGTTCTGTTTTTCAATACCGAAGAACTCAATGAACCCTTTTTTCAGGTATCTTACAGCAAAACACTCATAATTAATGAAAATATCTCATATTTTCATACAATTTAATAGAAGTGCTTTGCCATCTGCTACTATCTTGTTGCTCCTACCCACAAACCTGTGCAGTAGGCTAAGCAGCATGAGTCGTAGAATAGTGACAATAGTAAAAATCATGGTGATAGTAAACTCAGCAAATGAGATTAATAGCACCTACTATGTCATGCCCATGAGCTAAAGATTAAGTGCTGTTCTAGTTTCCATTCTGTTGCTAATAAAACACTGACCAAAAGCAACTTAGGGAAGGAAAGTATATCAGTTCACAGGTTACAGTCTATCATAGAAGGAAACCAAGGAGGGAGGCACACTGTTAGTTGGTTCTGTCACAGGCTCATGCTTAGCTACCTTTTTTATATAGCCTAGGACCACCCACCCAGGGAATGGTGCTACCCATAGTGGTCTAGGCCCTTCTACATCAATTAACAAGCAAGGCAATCCCTCATAGCCATGTCCACAGGCTATTCTGATCTGGGAAATCCCTTAAGAATCCCTTCTCAGGTGACTCTAGGTTGGGTCAAGTTGACAATTAAAATTAACTAGGACAAGTGCCCTGGTCTTTCTAATGCATCATTTATAGTTTATTTTAAATGTTTGAAAATCACATGATAAATGATTTTTGCACATTGGTCAAATTTAAATGCAAATAATTCTTAGATGTTTTCAAAGTCAGGGTTTTTTTTTTTTTCTTAAAAAATACTCCTAACAGGCATTTATCCACACTTCTGTTCTATATATTCAAAGGAGAAGACACTCTTCCTTTCATTACACCCACAGAGTAAACTGGGTGGCTCGTCTCTGCTCAAACATTTCCATCACATTCTGCAGTGATCTGCTGGAGTTATTTGTGTGTCAGCCTAGTAAGAATTTCCAAAGCTTCTTATATTAAGTGCACCTAGCATACTTCAGATACATGGTATCATTTACCTTGTTTTTTGTTTGTTTGTTTTGCCTTTTTGTCTCTTTTGAGACAGGGTCTCCCTGTAGCCCTACCTTGCCTGGAACTCACTATGTGGACCAGGCTGGCCTTGAACTCACAGAGATCCACCTGCCTCTGCCTCCAGAGTGCTGGGATTAAAGGTCTGAACCACCATGCCTGACCTGTATCATTTACATTGTAACTTTTAATACTTATTTTTTTCAGCAAAGAAAACTTTTAAGTTTGCTTTGTTTAAAATATATTTTCATTTATCCCTTGACAATTTCACATTGAACCCTCTGTTCTTCCCAAGTTCCCCTCCAAATTTCATGTCTTTGTGTATGTGACCCTCCTTCAACTACTTTTCCAGATTCTGTTCTCTTCATTGTTTCTTCCTCTACTGAAAAATTTTAAAAAATAGGAGAGTCTGTGCAGCACTTTGATTTTGTAATCATGAGGACTAGTGTTCTTGCAGAGGCCTACTAGTTTAGTGTTTAAGGATGGTGGGCCTCTGAGACCCCTCTCACTGCACTAAAAGATCCCAAAATGTATGTGATGTTTAGTGAAATTACTTGTTTCACTTAAGGAATTGCAAGTTAAATCCAATAGTGAATCATATCTAGTAATGAAGCACTGCTTAAGTATAGGTTATAGTAAATCTAAAACATGGAAAATATTCCCTCATTGACTAAGACTTCTCTATGTTGATTGCTTCCTCAATCATCAAAGTAGTGGTGGGTATAAATATGTATATAAGCACATACACACATACACATAATTCTGTGCAAACATGCAGCTTACTGTATGTTTTACAGGGTTGATAAAACTTAACAACAGCAACCCCAGAATCTCTTAAAAATAACAACAAGGTGAATGAATGCCCAAAGTTGATGGGAAACATTAATATTTTGTTTCTGAAGTGAAGATCTGAATTTACAAGGCCAGCCAAACTTGGCTTTAATGTTTATGATTCTAGCATGCTTTTACATTAGGACAGCAACAAAATTATCCAACATTCAAAAAATAACATTTGTGTGTTTAATTACTGCATGCTTGAAAATAATCTCATTATTCTTAGCTCTCAATGTATAAGGTTTTACACAAAGGGTTATGCAAATGTCATTGGCCTTTGCCTTGTTTTGACCAGTTTGCAATTATAACCCTTTTAAAATGCATTGAATCATTAGATCAATAAACAAAAGGAATTCAGGGAAGAAAATTGCAGTTGCCATAATTGCTTCATGGGTCTAAAAGGCTACCTATGAGCACATTTTTGTATAAAACATTCAGTTATAAAATTATGGTTGGATGTGGTTAAATTGCACATGTTTGGGATTATATTATATAAGGCAACAAAACTGTGAGCATCATCTTTCCTTTCTTCCTTCTGAGCAAGCAAGATCCCCAAAGTAGCTTTGAGGATACTTTATTTATGGGCCTGCTAGTTCAGGAGCCACACACCAATTCATCATGCTCCTGCTTTGTGCCATCTGTTATAAATAAATATCCCTGCCTGCGACTTTCTGTCGGGCATGTGTTTACTGTTATGCAGATGAATGCAATATGGGAAGACATTAAAGTTAAAAAAGAGAAAAATTGCTTATGAAAATGTCTATCGAACGTATATATTCCTACTACTTGTGTACAAAGGTTCAGATCACAGGAAGTCCTCTAACCCCAGCAAGCATTAACTCACAGTTCTTCGTTTACCTTGTAACTACCTGGGGGATAGAAAGCAAGCTGGGTAACACCTCCAGGTTAACAAAGAAGTGCACAGCAGAAACCTTCTTCCTGTTCTTTTAGCCTTTTCACACAACATATTGTTGTGACTGTGGGGAGAGAAGGACAGAAGGGTCATGTGGGGAAGGGTATTAGAGAGTTTTGAAGGCAGCCATCAGCATCAGAGCTGAACAATGAGGAGAGCCTCTGGGGGCAGAGTGATATGGTCAGAGCTCTGGGGAAGCGAAATAATTCTGAGAAGTGTGTAGAAAATGTTTGAGGTGGAGAGAGCCTGGGAGGTTGGGAATCATGCCACACAGAAAAAAATGGTGACGGTGACTCTGGGTGGAAAATGCCATAAAGAGTTTCTGGAGCCTGAACTGAGTGTCAGACACTCAGGGCAACGGAAGCTCCTCAGTCCACAGCAGCGTAATCCTCCCTTGTAGCACGTTTATGGCTAATGGATTAGGAGGAAGGTTTGCTCATTTGACTTTTCTCAAATTTTTCACTTGACCAAAATTAAACCAAGAATTTATTTCACTTGATTGTTTAACTGATTCATTTCATATATTGATTTTTAAGTTCATATGTTGGTTATTAAATTTTGAGCTGCTTGGGAGTATATATGACAATATGAAAATGCTGTGATTATTTTTCATATCAGTGGTATATAATTTTAATATATTATTTTCAGTGGAGAGAGAAAAATTTGGTAGCTGCCTTCTCAATAGACTTACAATTGTAATTTACTCTTCATGATAAAATTGTATAATTTGGTTGTGAATTTATTAGAGCTACTTACAGCCTTGGAATAATATCTTACTTGATAAATCTATATGAGGAAAGGATACCTCCAAATATAAATGATTCTCTGACTTCAAGATAAACTACACCCCTCATCCCTAGAGTGCCATTAGGGACTTGATGCATTTCCCAAAGAATATTTTTGAAAGTCTCTTCTATCAGCATTTTAGTATTCTATAATGTTTTCTGTTAGTCATTTTATTATTGCCTTTGAAGACTTAATTCAATTCTCTTTGATGTTTTTCTTAGAAGATTAATTGTTCCCATTGTTTACCTTTAGAATAAAGCTGCTCCTTGAGTACAGGTCCAGCTCCTGTCCTTCTTTATTGAACTTACATATTTCTAGTTGAGAAGAAGAGAGTTTTCACATGAATTTAAATAAGAAAACAAGATGCCTTTCATTAAACATGGGTATGATCATTTTAATCTGTTTGTTTTGCTTTCAGTGTTTTTCAGTTTTGAAAATTTCCAACATGCTATTTTTAAACTGTTCATAATAAAGAACATACTCTTGATAAAAAGCACCTCCAATTAGTCCTAATTTACCAAACTGCTTGATTCAGAATCAAAGTCAGTCCTAAAAGTAGTAAACACCAAGTAATTGTACAACAAACAACTGTCCAATTATACTTCACAAATTTATCAAAATCTAAATAGATGTACAGGCCAAGAGTATAGGCATCACCCGATTACCTTTGAATTCCTCCAGCAGAAGTTAAACAACTTTTATACTTGCAACCTTTAAATGAGTCGGGCATGTTGTCCCACACCTTCAATCCCAGCACTTGGGAAGCAGAGCCAGGTGGATCCTTGTGAGTTCCAGGTCACCTGGGGCTACAGGGAGACCCTGTCTCAAAAAGAGAAAAAATAAAGAGAATGAATTGCATTCTTCAACTGTACCATTCACTTAATATGTTGTACCACAATTATTAGAATGGACTCTGCAATGAAATCCTATGCTCAAATGCACAACTTGGCAAGTCTCAGGACTATACCTGGCTAAGCCTAAGTAAGAGGGTGGTGTGAAAGGAGGTCAGAACTTTCAGGTCTTGATGTAGTCTACGTGCCAATAAAACTGTTTCTAATTCTTTTCCACCAAAACTGCTTGCCAGATAACAGATGGCTAATACTGGAACTGAGTAACTTTCCAGTGAGTAAGAGCAGTCCCTTCTATCTCAGAGGAAGAATATCAGGTCTGCAAATGCCAAAACATCCAAAGTACCCAAGGGGAAAAACACCCAAGTGACTCAGCACCTTGGTCACCTCCCCAAACAAGTCCTGTGAGCTATCAGTCTTGATAAACAGCCTTTCCTCGCCCATGAGGTTATAACATGATAATGTCATTCAATAACTCTCACGCCCTTTCCTGCTATTTGTCCAGCACAGGAAACGAAGGATTTTCTCGTCGTGTGGACACAGAGGAAATATCTAGCTAGCAAATACTGGCCCTTGCATGCAAACAGACCCATATCCTCTTTCCGCTTGACAACTTCCTTCCTGCATGCTAAGAACAATCTACCCTTCACATTTTTTTCCGGACTTTATACTGACCACTCTAAAAATCCTTGGGGAGAAGACTAATGTAAACTTCCACTCAACATCTGGATTTTCAGGCAAAAAATGCTGGCGTGGAACATGGTCGAAGGTATTGTAGATGCTCCCTGCACAAGGCAACTTTGCATTGGAAACTGCTTACACATCACAAGGAAAACCTATATTTGACAACCAACTGGGTCACAGTTCATCACTGAGGGAACCCAAGGTAGGAACTCAGGGCAGGAACCTGGAGGCAGGAGCTGGAGCACAGGCCATGAAGGAATGCTGCTTTCTGCTCAGCCTGTTTTCATATACAATATAGAACAACTTGCCCAGGGGTGGCACCATCCACAGTGGGCTGGGCCCTCCCACATCACTCAAAATCAAGAAAATGCCCCACAGACATGGTCACAGGTCAATCCAGAGACAATCCCCAATTGAGGCTCCATCTACCCAGGTGTGTCAAGTTGACAACTAAAGCTATCCAGCACAGACTCTGTCTCGAAATCTACACAAAGAAGAAGGAGTCACTAACAGAGGCAAGATAGGAAGACTCAACTCTTATTATAGTAATTGTGGATTTGGTAAATAGTCTGCACAGGCAAGTGATTATTTTCACCAATTTGTCCAGCTGATGAGCTTTTATATCTTTAAACTATGCATAAGTTATGTAAAAATATGACAGTAAGGAAGGTTAAAAGTCACTTGTGAATGTTGCCACCAGCATTCTGCTAAGAGTGACTAAAATTTACTCTACCAACACCCCACCAATGGCTCATTCACCATATATTTCATCACCATGATTGAAATTTTAAAATCTAACAGTAACATGAAAATCATTCCAAAATTTTATTATTTATTTTGTTCCACAAATATTATGATATTTCAATGGATTATCTCATGTAACCCTCACTACAGCCTTAAAAGGTATTAGATTAATAGCTGACATTTCGTTGAGAACTTACTATATGTAACACAGTTTTTAGAGAACATACTAAGGTAATCCCAGCAAAACCCCTTGTGATAGAGTGCTATTCCCACTTTTCCAGGGGAAGAAACTGATACACCAAAACATGAAATCACTTGGCCATGGTGACATAACTGGTAATAGTGGAGCTGGATCTGAAAATCAGGGAACCCGAGTTCTAATCACTGTACATTTAGAGCTTACAGTTTCTAGTGAGACACTGAGCTTTGGGTTCTTCATTTCTAATACAGATCTAAGGCTTAGGGCCCCTCTCTCCTCACAGGGGCTTTACTGGAGTCAATGAGAGAGGATGTATGAGTAATTAGCATAGAATTTCCCTGCCCCTTAAAGCAGAGCTTCATAAGGCTAAAAGAGAGCTGCATGTCATTTAAATATAAAAGTCACATTTTTGTCTAGTGGCTTTTTGTTTCTTCCCCTCCTTTAAAAATTTCTGACATTTTCATAAGCATGTTCAAAAGAAAGAGAATCATGCCATTTTAAGAGCAAAGAGCAATTTACTTCACAGTTGATTGGGTAACATGTTAAGAGAATGAAGAAACCAAAGGCAATTGGTGGTGTCTGCAGCTACAAAAATGACCCAACATTACTTGAATGGAAGTTATTTGCTTTAAGATGCTGTTGTATCAGATCTAATATTTATCCCTAGAAGCAAAGAGACACTGATAGGTCTGAGGGAGGCCTGATTGCAAAGAGAAGGTGTTAGATAGAAGAAGTATTCAGTGTCTCTATCAACAGACCAGGGTCTAGGAAGGCTCTTGCACACACTAGCCCCATCTCCACAAACACAGCTAATAGGATCTGTCAGCACCCTCCCAAGAGTAAAGGGGATGATTGCATATACTCATGTGGACTCAGAACTTGACATGATGAAATCACAGAGCCAGCGAGGAGAAAGTCCTTAATTTCTCATATTAATGTCCTCTGTTCTTCTTTCCATGAGGGTGATTGAATGATGATAATAATTAATGCTTATTAAGTGACTATTTAATGTGAAACATTCTAAGCGATTCACATTATCCCTCCTAATTCTCACTGCACATCATTGTGGCTATTATAATTCTCATCTTAAACATAAGAAATTTGAGGAATTCATCAATAATTCTACCTTTAAAAATTGGATGAAACTTGCAAATGACAGGGCTGTGATAGGAACCTTTACAATTTGTCTCTAGATTCTCCTTGTTTCAAACATTAAGGGATGAGTTTTGATACCACCCTCTGCCAAAAGAAAACAATAAGAAAAAAAAAATCAGTAAATGTATTTCAGTCACTAGATCTAAGATCTAAAGACAGATGAGTCATTCCAGATATATAATAGTGGACAAGATCACAGTGTCTCCTCTCTCAATAGGGAGTTTACTCTCTAGCAGAGAAAAATTATCTTGAACACATAATTTTAAGCATGTAGAATTTTTGTTAGAGTTAAGCACATGTACTAATAGATGTTCTAGTTTGCCTCCAATCTCTTCGATAAAAGTACTGACCAAAACCAACTTGGTGAGGAAAGGGTTTATTTGGCTTGCAAGCACAGTCTATCATCAAGGGAAGCTATGGCATGAACCTGGAGTAAAGACCATGGAGAATAACTGCTTACTGACATGCTCCTCCAGCCTGTGCTCAGCCTGCTCTCTTAGACAATACAGGACCACCTGCCCAAGGATGGCACTGCCTGCAATGTGCTGGGCCCTCCAATATCACTCAATATTCAAGAAAATGTCTCACAGGCATAGCCACAGGCCAATCCAATGAAGACAATTCCTCAACTGAGGTTCCTTCTAACCAGGTGTATCAAGTTGACAACTAAAGGTATCTAGCACAATAGCTGACTAGCTGAAGTGGTTTGAGTATGAAATGTCACATACTGACTCATGTCTTGTGTGTTTGGATACCAACTGGTTGGCTTTTAGGAGGTAATTCGATCCTGAGGGCTATAATCTAATCAATGTATTGATTCCTTCGTGGATTCATAATATGACAGTGAACTCTTCACTCAGTGGGAAGGCAGGGATTAGCCCAGTAGGTAAGGACTTTGCAGGGCCCCTCTTCAGCCACTAGATGTAAGTGAGATCCGCAGAATCAGATGAAGCTACTAAAATTAAGGCATGGAGGAGACTGTCTCAGCTGTTAAGAGTACCTGGTTAACAGGACCAGGATTCAGTTCCCAGAACCAATGTTAAGTGGTTTACAACTATCTGTAATGTAACTCCAGTACCAGATGATCCAATGTTAGCCTTCCTCTGGTCTCCACAGGCACCTGCATGTGCATGCATACATACACATAAAATAAATAAAATACTAAAATGCTTTTGTAAAACTGAGGTATGGAGATGACAAGAGAAGAAGGGCATATAGGAGAGGGCTATGCTGAGAAAATCCCTGCCATTGTTCACAGCTCATTTTTAATTTCCCAAAACATGAAGTTTTGGGATGGCCACATGAGTTTAAAAGACAGAGATGAAGGTTGTCTATCTATACACTCAGCAGTAATGTGAAATCAATCAAATGGTAAAGGAGAGTAGGAAATGATAAACAGTTGTTCTTCAGAGAAGAATAGTAAGAAATGTAGACCAAATGCCTTTTGTATTTAGGACCCAATGCCCCTGAAATAGAAGCAGTCATTGATTAAGCATAAAGAGAATCCCAAAGTCTCTAAAATATGAGTTTCACAGAGGCAGAAACAAGTGAGATGGGAAACAGGAATGCAGCAAGGAGGAGGAAGTAGTTGAGAAGTCACTTGTGACTACTAAATAATTGTCAACTGCTGGTATAATACACTGTAATAAATAATAAGAGGCAGAAACACACCTGTACA
>NW_008350121.1:91209-94979 GCF_000622305.1 Nannospalax galili
TCAAAAGCAAGAGAGTAGCCTCTATTTTAGTCTGAATTCTAGAAACCTCTTCCAAGTCACCCTTATTTCAACAGTCATATGGAAGCAAAAGAACAAGTTTTCCTAAGAGAATTTATCCAACTCAACAGACATGTGAGGACCATTTAAAAGAAACTTATCAATGAGTATGCTAATCTTTAACCTGGCATAGCCCTTAACACCGTGACCACAAAATGACCTCAAATCATGTATTAGTGTCCCTGCTCTATAGTTTCCAATTACTTGGCTAAGAACATGCAATAGTAAAAAGTGAAACAAAAATGGAATCAAGATTTTCAACTTCAAATTCCCAGCTCTAGGCTAAAATGGGAATTTTAGTGCTTTATTATATTAAATTGTTATGTCTCATTTGTGTATTTGATACTCAAAGGTATCAAATAATAACTTTTCTTCCAAAGTCTCAGCATAAAAAAATAATTTTTAGAATGGAAATGTCTGAGCCAGGTGGAATAAAGCAAATATTTTCTTCTTTGAAATAGAAATATCCAAGGAGAGACTGAGGACCATAATCTTGGTTCTTACTGGTAACTATGAGGAGCACCCAGAGCTGCTGAAGACCTGTGTTGGGAATCTCAAAGCAGGAGCTCTAGTTACTGGGCTCCTCATCACCTTTTCAAATACAAGGGAAAACACTGGTAGTTGGAAATGTTCTAAGAAGTTCTATATCGAGGGACTAAGTACAGCCTACTGATGAATTGATGGATATGTTTTGGATATCATTTTAATCTAATATTTCACCTCACAAGAGCTTTTTGGTTTTAAAAAACACTCTTTATTATAGATGGATTACCAAGTACATCATCTCTCTTGCTTCTAATTTAATAATTTGATACGTAAAAGTATAGCAAGTGTGAAGGAAATGGAGCATGACTTTTTGACATTTGGCATAATTTCTGAGGCTGGTGTGGGGAGGTTCATAGCCACTATCTTGCCAAATCTTATCAAAACTGAAAAGACAAAAAGAAAAAAAAGGTACACACTGTGTAATTGACATCTCAAAGGAAGTCACTTTATTTTTAGTCCATTTACTTTGGAGAAAGAGCCAACTAATTGGAAAGAGTCCATAATTTAACTAACATCAGACCCCTGTATTGCATTCCCTATTGAAACTTAATAAATGTTAGTTTCCAGATTTACTGACTTTACAGTTTTCCCCAGTTAATGATCACCAAGCACCTTTCATTACTTTAAATGAAAACAAAATGAAGACATGAAACCACGTGATCAAGAATTGATTTCTGGCACAGAAACAAAATTGTTTGGTCTATTTTTATGGTTGAAATAATTGTATTCAAAACCCATAAACAATGTACATCCACATCAATACTTTTTCAACTCGTCTTTCATCATAAACTTTAATTAAAACAAACATCCTTTAGGTAAATCAAAGGAAGTGCCATTGAAATAATATAAACACCCGAGAAAACCTTGGGCTGTTTCCACACTCAAGTCTGATTAGATGGAAAAACACCAAGCCCCTGTGTCAGTGGACCAACCAATAGAGTTTGTGACTGAGAGAGCCACATCTAGTATTAAAGATCTTTGGCAGAGTTCATGGGAAAAGCTGTGCCAAATTTCTCTATTCAAGAGAGGGTTTTCACTTGGAGGCTGCATATCTTTAGAGGCTACCTTTCCAGAGCAGGGTGTCCTCTATGGAGCTGTCAGAGGGCTGTCTGTCACAGAACTCAGACTGTCTGTCCCATTTGGCTGATGTCAGATGCTTACACTGGAGTTATGGCAGAGAGAACATGTTTTCCATTACGTGCACTACAAAGTGTTGATTAAGGTGGCACATGTCAGGCCTTGGAGTAGCCAGAACTAAGCAACAGTATAGACCTTTTAAAGATGCTGAAGTTGTTTCCAGAAATATCAAACATCCAACTTATCTTTTTGTTCTCTAATTTTTAAAAAAATACCAGAAAATAATTCTGCAGCCTTTTGTGCTGATTTTTAAGCTAGTATGTTAATCATGTTTGATTTTCAATTTATTTTGCCATATTCAGAGTTTTCTTCTGTGTTTGTTTTCAAGGAATTCTTTGAATATTAGCTAGTGGATTCAATAAAAGACAAAGGCTTCAATTTTACTTGAGATCTTGTGTTCTCTGTGAAGATATTTTAAGAAAAGTATACCTAACCTTTATAGAATGCTGAATTCTATCAATTCTATGAGATTTAAAAAACTATCTAGAACAATTAGAGTTCCAAGAGCTTGAAGTTAAGGGTTGCTATTCTAAGAAAAAATAAGTAGATAGCTACCAGTAGGTAGAGATGGAATCCTACAAAACATAAATACTGATGATCCCTTATAATTTACACAGCTGTCAGGGTTTGGTTGATACTCATCTTCTAAAACCTAGCAAAAAAGCAGGGATTATCTGAAAAGCCAGCCAGAAACATTAAGTCTAAGTTCTAAATGGAAGAACCCACTCCTCTAGCACATGTTGGTTACTAATGATCACCAGTCCAAACTGAATTGTTTCTCTTCGTCAAGGTGACAATAACTAGAGCGGCCCATGTTAGGCTAAGAAACAGATGGCATTTATGTAAACTCGACAACTGATAGTTTTCAGTGTATGTGCCAAATATTGAATAGAATATACTTAAACGAAAACTTATTCATTTATCTGAATTCAAATTTTATGATCAACCCTGTAACAAGCCAATGATTCCCAGCCACATCATCAGTTGCTCCTGACACTGAGAGCAAGGTTTCTAACATACTGTTAATAAGTAACAAGACTTACCACTAGACCTCACAATGTCGTTTCAATGAACTCTTACACTATTAGCACTGAAGCAAAGCCAAAATGATAAGGGACGAAGAATGCCCATTTTGGATTTTTTTTCCCTATTATATGATTCTGCTTCATTAGCCAATTTATTTTTCTTTCTCAGCCCCTGCAATTTAGATATTTGGCCAACTTTTACCTGTTTTTTAGATTTTCAAACTTTCTTTGAATTTTCCAACAACTCACCACTACATCTTCACTAATGACCATTAAATTCGTGCTGCTATTTTTTCTGACTCTGATTACTTTTTCCATTTTACAACTGTGCCTTATGTCAAAAATGGGCTTATTAAATTCCAGTGTAATCCCACCAACAGACAGAAAAGTATCATTTGCCCACTTATTTTCCATTTCTTATTTTATAGCCCCAAACTAATTGGGTAACTTAATCTATATATCCACATATCTACATCACATCTCTTTTCTAAGACACTGCATATTTTTATTTGCCTTTCCCTGTGTTGTAGGTCACACCATCATGTTGTTTCCTATATTATTGTGTTAGCCTCAAACTCATTTCCCTGTAGCTTCTTGCCAATGTACTGGATCTATAGCGTGACCACATTGATTTTTTTCCTATTCATTGAGCTACTACAATAAATATACAAAAACAATACAACTGTGTACTGTCCTCCAGAAAAATCAATCCAGTAGAGGAGGCAAAAATGTATAAGAGAATTATGGAAAAAATTCATTGGCTTAAGACAGAATATCATGATGTACAATAGTCACAAAAGTGTACTCACAATAAGGGTGACTATGGTAGAAAATATTTCCTGGTTTCCAGAGGAAATAACTCTTAATATGAGCTTTATATTAAATAACTGTTATCAACAAGAGAGACTGGAGTTTGGTAGAAAGAAATACTGTGTGCAAACACATGACAATTAAAAAAAAAAAAAGAGTTGGGAGCTGGAAAGATAGTGTCCTAGTTTGTTTCTT
>NW_008350122.1:0-505 GCF_000622305.1 Nannospalax galili
TGTGCCATCACTATGTTCCATTGTGCCATTACAATGCTCATTGTGCCATCATAATGCATCATTTTGTCATGACAATGATCCATTGTGTTTTAATCAGGCTGAATATGCAAAAAAGGTGCTCAAAATCCCCTCAGAAACCCCAAATATAAGATCACGATGCTACAATGTGACATCACAATCCCACAATATGACATCATAATGCTACAAGATGACATCACAATGCTGCAATGTGCCAACACCATAGACCCATGTGCCATTCTATTGCTCCAGTGTGCCATCACTCTGTAACAATGCTCCAATATGCCATCACTATGTAACAATATGACTTCCCAGTATTCCATTGTCCCATAACAATGCTCATAGTGTCTAGTGTCCTCTCCAGTATGCCATACTATGGCCCCATGTGCTATAACTGTCCCACAATATGACATCACAGTGCTCCAAAGTGAAATCACAATGCTCCAATGTGCCAACACTGTGTGCCAGTGTGCCACTATCCACTATA
>NW_008350122.1:1832-3436 GCF_000622305.1 Nannospalax galili
CCCTTACTATCGCCCAATGTAACATCATAATCCTCCAATGCATCATCACAATGCTTCACTGTGACATCACCATGGTCCAATGGGTCACCACAATACTCAATGAGACATCACAATGGTGACTGTCCCCTCACAAGGGCCCTAATGTGTCATCACAATGCTCTGTGTGCAAATATAATGCCCCAATGTGTCATCACAATATTCCAATTTGGTATTGCAGTTATTCATGTGCCATCAAAATGCTCCAATGTGTCATTACAATGATCCATTGTGTCATCACCATGCTCAATATGCAAACACAGGGCTCAATTTCCCCTCACCATCTCCCAATATTACATCACAATACTCCAATGTATCATCACAATGTGCCGAGACATCACAATGCCCCATTGTGTCATTACAAAGATCCATTGTTTTGTCACCATACTCAATATGCAAACATGATGCTCAATGTCACCTCACAGTCCCCCAATGTGACATCACAATGGTCCAATTTATTATCACAATGCTCCAATGTGACATCACAATGCTCAAAGTGCCAACAATATAGCCCCATGTGCCATTGTATTGCTCTAATGAGCCATCACAACGTTACAATACAACTTCACAATATTCTATTGTGCCATAACAATGCTAATTGTTCCATCACAATGCGCCTTTTTGTTATTACAATAATCCATTGTGTCGTACCATGGTGAAAATGCAAACACGGTGCTCAATGTCACCTCACAATCTGCCAATGTGTTTCACAATGCTACCATGTGTCATCACAATTATTCATTGAGACATCACAATGCGCCATAGTGTCATTACCATGATCCATTGTGTTGTCACCATGCTCAATATGCAAACACGGTGCTCAATGTCCCCTCACATACCCAAAATGACAGCACAATGCAACAATGTGACATCACAATACTAAAATTTGACACCACAATGCTCCAACGTGACATCACAGTGCTCCCATGTGCCAACACTGTAGACCAATATGCCATTATATTTCTACAATATGCCATCACTATCTTACAATATGATTTCCCAATATTCCATTGTTCCATCACAGTGCACATTGTGCCATCACAATGCTGCAATGTGCCAACAGTATGGCCCCATGTGCCACTATTTTTCTCTAATGTCCCATCACAATATTACAATACGATTTCACAATGTGCCATTGTGCCGTCACAATGTGCCAATGTGTCATTAAAATGATCCATTGTGTCGACACCATGCTCAATATGCAAACACGGTGCTCAGTGTCCCCTCACAATCCCCAAAATGACAAAACCATGCTACAATATGAAATCACAATACTACGATTTGACATCACATTGCTCCAAGTTTACATCACAGTGTTCCAATGTGCCAACACTGTGGCACCACGTTCCATTATATTGCTCCAAACTGTCATCACAATATTACGATATGACTTCCCAATATTCCATTTTGCTATAACGATTCTCATTGTGTCCTCAAAACGCTCCAATATGCCCACACTATGGCCCCATGTGCCATTACAATCCCAAAGTGTGACATCACAATGCTACAATGTGATATCACAATGCTCCAATTTGCAAACACTGTGGCCCCATGTGCCATTATATTGC
>NW_008350122.1:3827-9036 GCF_000622305.1 Nannospalax galili
CCAATGTGTCATTAAAATGATCCATTGTGTTGTCACCATGTTACAATGTGACTTCAAAATGTTCCGTTGTGCTGTCACAATGCTCATTGTGCCATCACAATGCCCCATTGTGTCAGTACAAGGATCCATTTTGTAGTTCAACATGCTCAATATGCAAACACAGTGATCAATGTCGGCTCAAAAGCCCCTGATTTGACATGCCAATGTTCCAGTGTTTCATCACAATGTTCACTGTGACATCACAATTCCCAAAGTGACATCACAATATTCCAATGTGCCAACATTCTGGCCCAATGTGCCATTATATTGCTACAATGTGCCTTCACAAGATTACAGTATGCCTTCACACTGTTTTATTGTGCCATCACAACGCTCACTTTGCCATCACAATGATCCGTTGTGTTGTCACCATGCTCAATATGCAAACACAGTGCTCAGTGTTCCCTCACAATCCCACCATAGCACATCACAATGCTCCAATGTGTGAACACTATGCTCCAATGTGACATCACAATGCTTCAATTTTGTCATTACAATGATCCATTGTGTCGTCACCATGTTCAATACGCAAACACAGAAGTCCATGTCCCCTCACAGTCCCCAATGTGACATCATAATGCACCATGGAGCATTGTGATGTCACTATGGAATATTTTGAAGTCATATTCACACATTGTGATGGCACATTGGAGCAATATAATGGCCCATGGGGCGATAGTGATGGCACATTGTAACATTGCGATGTCACATTGGAGGATTGTTTTGTCACAATAGAACATTTTGAATTCCTATACTAACACTGTGATGTCACATCGGAGCAATATAAGGCCCATGCCACCACATTGTTGGTACTTTGGAGCATTGTGATGTCACATTGGAGGATTGCTTTGTCACAATAGAACATTTCGAATTCATATTCTAACACTGTGATGTCACATTGGAGAAATATGAGGCCCATGCGGCCGCATTGTTGGCACATTGGAGTATTGTTGTGTCACAATGGAACATTGTGATGTCATATTGTAACACTGTGATGAAAAAGTGTAGCAATATAATGCACATGCGGTGAAAGTGCTGGACATTGGAGCATTGTGACGTCACAATGGATTACTGTGACGTTATAATGGAACATTGAGAAGTCATATTGTAACATTGTGATGGGATATTGGAGCAATATAATGGAACATAAGATGACAGTGTTGGCACAATGGAGCATTGTGATGTCATATTGGAGCATTGTAATTTCACATTGGAAGACTGTGAAGTCATATTGTAACATAGTGATGACACCAAGGAGCATTGCGATGTAACAACGGAACATTGTGTAGTCATATTGTAACATTTTGATGGAACGATGGAGCTAAATAATGGCACATGGGGTGATAGTCATTAGAACATTGTGATGTCACATTGAAGCATTCTGAAGTCACTATGCAACAATGTGAAGTCATATTGAAACATTGTGATGACATCATGGAGCAGTACAGTGGCACAGGGCGTGATAGATTTGTCACAGTGGAGCAACGTTGCAGGGCATTTGAACCAGCAATCCCCAGGCAGTGATTTTTGGGGATGAGTAAGCACACCATTCACTGCCCCATGCCGCCCCCAGTACCGGGGAAAATCAGACGCAACAGGGAGCCTAGTCAAGCAGGGACTCATTTAATACAGGTGTTACAGAGCTTATAAAGGCACCTGGAAATCCCCCCTCCCCCCAGGGTGTATCTTAAGGATGGTCATGCGCTGATCATGCACTCCTCAGCAGTACAGAAGTATCCTTCAGACTTTTAAAACAAGCCAGGCTGTGCCCCAGTAACGTCCTCTTCGACCTCTGGAAGGTGGGGCCTTTAGGTCCCCACACAGGCTAAAGAAGGTGTCCTTGAGATCTAGAACAATATAGACTCTTCTCCCCAGAGAGAGTGAGCTCAGCAGGGTATAAGGATTGGGGACTGTAGGGTGGATATCCTCTACCCTCTTGTTAACTTCTCTCAAATCCTGCACTGGGCAGAAATCGTTTGTCCTCGGTTTCTTGACGGGTAACAGAGGGGTGTTCCATGGAGATTGGCATGGAACCAGAATACCAAACTCCTTAAGATGGTTTATATGTTTGGTAATTCCTGCCCTGGCTTTGAGAGTCATTGGGTACTGTTTTACTCTTACAGGCTGAGCATTAGTTTTTAAAGTCACCATTATTGGTGGCTGTTGGATGGCCTTCCCTGGAGGATTAGTTTCCACCCAAACTCCAGGGTTTGTTGCCTGGAGGTCCTTGAGGATAGCGGTTGGTCTCTTTTGAGGTGGTGGGGCATGCACTCTCCATTCTTCTTCTAGTTGTAAGCACAGGATATAGGCTGCATCTGGTACAGTCACATCAGGAGGTCCTCTCCCAGAGAAATGGATTTGAGCCTACATTTTATGTAGCAAATCCATACCCAATAAGGGATATGGGCACTCTGGGACCACCATAAAGGAGTGTGAAACTGTCTTCTTACCCAAGTTTACTTCCCTTTTGGTAGCCCAAGGGTGCTGAGCGATTCCCGTGTCTCCTTGCACCCAGGTGCATTTATTGGTCAATTTTCCCATAGGTTCTTTTAAAACTGAATATTGTACTCCAGTGTCAACTAGGAAGTTGACGGCTCATCCCTCCACTTGTAGGGTCTACCAGGGCTCATGGTGGAGGTTCGCCAAGCCTGGGCCCCTTCAGTCTTCTAGGTTTGCCAACTAGAGGATCTTGGGCTTGGAGGGAGGCTGGGATCCCGTCCTTTGAGGACATTCCCTAGCCCAGTGGCCCAGCTGTTTACAACAAAAGATTGACTGGCAATGAAGCCAAGGAGCTGGGTCCTTCTTCTCAGATGGATATCAATAAAGAGAGGAATTTTGTCTCATGAACTATTGTCCAAGGACCGTAACGCTAGTCAGTAGGATCCTGGCCAGCCCACTTAAGGTTTTACACAGGCACCGATATGGGGTTTGAATCTCCTGTAGAGTAGACACAGTCAAAGCCTCGAACCATGGTTAACAATGGATCTGGGACTCTCCATTGCCCTGTAATGGGGTCCTTCCATCTTACCCATACTTCAGGTCTCTGCTCCTGTCGTCCCCAATGCATCTGAAACCGGGATTCCAACTGATTTTTTTGAAAATTAAGAACATTAACAGTGAATAAGGCCATACAGAAATTTTTGTGGGGGCTCATTCCCCCTTTTTGTTTTTGTACTTGCATATTTAGGTTTTGATGGTTGTGTTTTATAATGTCTTGACCTTGGGGATTGAAGGGAATTCCTGTATTGTGTTGAATTCCCCAAAGTGAAAAGAAACCTTGTAAATTTTTACTCACAAAACATGGTCCATTATCAGTTTTAATTCTTTGGGGCAGTCCCAACTAGCAAAGCACTGGAGAAAATGAGACTGAGCATGTTTAGACTTCTCTCCTGTATGAGCGGTAGCCCAACAGTCATGTGAGAATGTGTCAATGGACACAAAAAATATACTTAAGTTTTCCAAAAGGAGCATAGTGTATGACATGTCTGCCAGAAGGAATTGGGCTTGAGTCCCCTGGGGTTTACCCTTAGCTGTTGCAGAGGAGGTACATGCAGAAAGGGTTGATAAGACTTACAGGTATGTATAATCTTCTTTAGGTCCTTGATGGGAACTTGAGGAAACCTCTTATGGAGTCCAGCCAATTTACATGAGTAAGGTTATGTAACCCCTGAACTTCGTTTAGGCCTGCTCACAGGACCTGGGTGGAACCCATCTTATCTGCCTCTGTGTTGCCTAGGGATAAAAACTCAGGCAATCCTTAGTATCCCCTAAGATGCTGTAAGAAGATAGGGGCTTCTCTCTCTTTAAGGAGCATATAGGTATGAATCATCAAAGGAGTAATGGGGTTCCCATCCAGCCAAATATGAGAACCTAATAGTCCTGGAAGAAGATTGATGCCATACAGGCTATCAGAAAACAAATCCATGGGTGTATCTACCTTGTTTGTTAATGCTAAAGCAATGGCCATGAATTCCTTGAATTGAGCTGAGCCATCACAAGTGTGGACATATCTTTTTGGTTTCTTATCTGCCCCGAGGTATACTACCACTGCAGCTCCGAATATGCCCCCATCAGTGAAAACATTGTAGGCTTTTACTAAGGGCTCCCTAGGCCCTGGGACTCAGTGAGCACTGCTGTCAGTGGGGCTGTAGCACTTGGGGGTGGGGTGGATCCCCGGCAGCCCAAGGACCAGACAGGACGCACCCCCACAGCCACCTTCCCTGAACTGGGCCTTCCCAGCCATCCCAGATCCGGTTGCAGTGCAGAGCCAATGGTGGGGTCTTTTTTTTTAAATGTGCCCCACGACTGCTGCCCATCGCCAGCCTGAGGGCAGATCCCCGCCCGGCTTTCACGGGGGGCACTGAGTCACGCACACCTTAGTTCAGGGCAGGTCGGGTGGGCGGCTTTCGCCACCGACACCATGTGCTCCACTTCACCCCGTCCTTCTGAGAAAGGTACCCATTGTTCCTGTTTTCATGGACCCCAGGAGGCCCTGAAGCTGACCATGGCTTGCCCGAGGTGTCGCTTCTTACTTTGGCTGCTTTTGGTTTCACTTCTCTTGCAATTCTGCATTCTTCCTCAAACTCTTCCCATGATTCCCATGTATCCCCCTATAAAAACATTAGCCCCAAGTAGCCAGGGAGCCAAATGAACAGGCTCTGCCCAAACCTTTTGAGCTACCAGATTTACAGATCCAATCCCCTGCTTTTAAGCACATCTCTCAGCACTTTAAGTGGTGGGTCCTCAGGCTTATTGATTGCGTTACTCATCTTTCCAGGCCCCACTTACTCCTACCTTCCCGATAGGCCCCAATCCGTTTTCCTTCTTTCTTTCTTTTCTTCTTTTCATCTTCTTTCGAGCCCCACTTTGGGCGCCAGTTGCGGGAGTTTCGAGCCAGTGACTCCCCGCACAGTGAATATTGGGGATGAGTAAGTGCACCATTTGCCAGCCCATGCTGCCCCCAGTACCAGGGACAATCAGACACAACGGGGAGCCTAGTCAAGTGGGGACTCATTTATTACAGGTGTTACAGAGCTTATAAAGGCACCTGGAAATCGCCCCCCGAGGGTGTATCTTAAGGATGATCATGCGCTCCTCAGCAGTGTGGAAGTATTCTTCAGACTTTCAAAGCAAGCCAGGCTGCGCCCCCAGTAACTTCCTTTCGGACCTA
>NW_008350122.1:9723-12028 GCF_000622305.1 Nannospalax galili
ATGATGGATATGTGGTGGTAGTGTAGGCACATTGGAGCACTGTGATGTCACATTTGAGCATTGTAATTTCACAGTGGAACATTTTGAACTCATATTGTAACATGCTGTTTGCAACATTGATCATTCTGATGTAACCATGGAACATTGTGAAATCACATTGTAACATGGTGATAGCACAGTGGAGCAATATAATGGCACATGGGGCGATAGTGCTGGCATATTGGAGCATTGTGATATCACATTGGAGCATTGTGATGTCACAATAGAACATTGAGAAGTCATAGATGAGCCTTGTGATGGCACATTGGAACAACAAAATGGCACATGGAGTGATATTGCTGGCACATTGGAGCATTGTGATGTCACATTGTGTTGGGAAACCCTGCTGTTAGGGTTTTAGTTCTCCATGTCCGGATAGCCCTGAGGGGCTCGGCACTGAATGGAAGGACTCCCCTTTTCAGCAGGGGGCCTCCTGCTCTCTTTCTGGCTCACCTGGAAAGTGCCACCAAGCACGGATGCCTGACCTTATCTGAAACATGACCTTTGGCATAGTTACCTGGAGTAAAAACTACCCCCAGGTTTTTTCTATATGATAATCAGGCATTGCCTGATAGTCTGGAAGATAGGAGCCCACTGCCACATGTAAATAAAGCATACTATGAGCACCTATCAGCTGAGGCTTTTGCTACTGCCTCCACACTTTAAATTCTCTACTTCTCCCACTGAATAAACGGAGCTGTTTCACTGTCTGGAGCTGTATCACTGCTGTTTCACTGCGCCTGGGACCAGTCTCTCTGGAATGGCTTTCTTCTGTCAGTGCTCACTGGCCGTCCTGACCCCGTTTGTTGCTTCTGCTCTCCCTGCCCTCGTGGGCCGGTGGTCAACGACCCGCGAAGAGAGGGAGAGACCCCCGCAGCTGGCTCCCGAACGTGCGGCTCCTGGAACGCACAGAGTCTGTGAGTATCCCTCCCATCAGGAGGGCAACGGCAGCTTTGCCTTTAAGCTGTCCCACCCTTGAGGATCGGCAATCTTTCTCCTATCACCTCCCATCAAGAGGATAAAGGCAGCTTTGCCTTTAAGCCATCCCACCTTTGCGGATTGGAAATCTCTTTTTCCTATCACCTCCCATCAGGAGGATAAAGGCAGTTTTGCCTCTAAGCCACCCCACCCTTGGGGATTGGAAGTCTCTCCTCTTTTTCCACCTTTTATTTTTGGTCTGAGTCTTCACGTGAGACCGTTAAAGACAAAGGAGCAACTGAGGCTTTCTGGTCAGGGCTACTCCCTGATGGTAGCTGAAGACTCTTAGTCCTCTTAACGGACCCTGACTGCCTTCACGGGTGTAGACAAGACTCCCTATCAATACAGCTTTCTAATACAAAAATCCGGTAATGCAATGACCAGTTAAATGCTCTTAGAGCAGTCGCCGATCTCCTAAATTTGCAGGCAGGCTTGTGCTGCGGACCGAGTGGAATCACCTGAGATTTTGATCCCAGGCATGTTCCCTTAGAAATGAGTGTTTCACCCCACTTTCCTTTTCTATCTTAACACCCCTACAAAAAAAAATCCCCAAAGTTTCTAAGGGATCTTTATATAAGCCTTAAAGTCAACTTGTAAAATAAACTTCCCTAATCTGTTTTGTTATCTTGCCCCTGGGGTACTCAAGCCGAAGCTAAACCAGTTAGGTGAGAATTTAAATTAACTAGCCCCTGCGGAGCACTTAAAAATTCAAGGTGGCTCGCGCCATACAAACAAACAAACAAAAAATTTTAAAAGCCATTTTTCTTCTGTACACCTTAAATCTGCGTCTAGGCTTGTGTTCATCAGAGCGTTTCAATCCCCTGGTGGCAGACTGTCCCAGGAACATTAAACGCCAGACAACACTTCTTTTCTTTTCTATAATGGGTAATTCGGCATCACACCAAAAAAACCTCCAAATTCGCTCCCTTAGAGCCCTACTTAAATCAAGAGGACTTAAGATTTCCCAAAAAGAAAGCTCAAAATTTTAGAATGAAGCATCTCAATTTGCACCCTGGATCCTGTCAGCAGACATTTCTGATCCAGAGGTCTGGACTAACATTGCCTATCTGGCTTGTAAAAAGGAAATCCAGGAAAGACACAATTTGCCCCTTTCCTTTCTCCCCATAATAGCAGCCATCCAACAATGCTTAGGAAACCCTCCTAAGATCGAGGAAAGCTTACAAGCACCAGAAAATAATAAAGGGGAGGGTTCAAAAAATAAAAAAGACCCTAAAGATTTTCCAACAGCAGATTCAACAGCCCTGAAAAATAAAGAAAAAAATCCTGC
>NW_008350122.1:12086-13685 GCF_000622305.1 Nannospalax galili
GTGGACCTTAAATCTGCAGCCAGGATTGTGCCTGTCAGAGCGTTCCAATCCCCTGGTGTCAGACTGCTCCAGGAACTAAGCGCTAGACAACACTATTTTCCTTTTTATAATGGGTAATTTGGCATCACGCCAGAAAAAACTCCAAATTCGCTCCCTTAGAGCCTTACTTAAATCAAGAGGACTTAAGATTTCCCAAAAAGAAAGCTTGAAATTTTGGAATGAAGTATATCAATTTGAACCTTGGATCCTGTCAGCAGACATTTCTGATCCAGAGGTCTGGACTAACATTGCATATCTGGCTCATAAAAAAGAAATCCAGGAAAGGCATAATTTCCCCCTTTCCCTTTTCCCCATAATAGCAGCCATCCAACAATGCTTAGGAAACCCACCTAATATCAAGGAAAGCTTACAAACACCAGAAAATAATAAAGGAGAGGGTTCAAACGATAAAAAAGACCCTAAAGATTTCCCAACAGCAGATTTGACAGCCCTAAAAAATAATGAAAAAGACCCTAAAAATTTCCCAACAGCAGATTCGACAGCCCCCCCCCAAAAATCCTGAAGATTACCCAGTAACAGATTCAACAGCTCCAAAAATAAAAATTGAGCAAGTCAGACAAAACCCACCCATCAACAAAAATAACCTTTACCTCCCTCTTTCCCCCTGTGAATCCTCATGGACTGATTTAACAAACCCAGACGTTAAAACCCAGACTTCAAAAACTCCCAAAGATCCCCAGATAAATCCCCCTCCCCCTTCACTGCTGCTGCCGCCACCACCTGTGGCACCACACCCCACAGCCATTGAACAGCTCTGTAGTCTCAGGAATAATGGGAGTTGCCACCCCCAGAATCTCCAGACACAATGGCCTCAGGACCCAAAAACCCAATTGGTAGAAGCTTTTCCTGTTAACCTACAAATAACAAGGCAACGTCCACTGGCTTGGTACCCACTCCTGGCAGCAGACTTGGGCTGTTTTGAGCAGGTCCTCTTATGTGCACTACAGGCCTGGGACCGCCTAACCCCCTTGTCCACCAGGCCTTGGACAAAATACAAACATTTAATACTAACCTGCTAACCCTCCAGGACTGGAGACATATCTGTAGATCTACCCTCCCCAGTCCATTATTTGTACAATGGGAGGCTTTATTTAGAGATGAATGCCTGATGCATGATGCAGGGAACGACATACATAATCAACACCTGAGACCACGACAAGGGCAAGATCCATCACCTGGATTCATAGATTGGAACTATGACCATCTTTTTGGCCAGGGCAACTTTTCCACAGGAATCCAGCAGGCTGTGATTCCTGCCGGCTGTTTTGAGCAGGTCCGCTTATGTACACTACAGGCCTCGGACCGCCTAACCCCTTTGTCCACTGGGCCTGGAGAGACCTCTTCATTAACCTTCTTAAAACAAAAACCAGCTGAAACCCTCCCAGACTTTATACTAAGAGTACAGGCCAGTTTAGGCAGAAAAATAACAGACCCCACAGCCAAAGCATTGCTTCTAAACAACCTCGTCTGGGAAGGGATGACCCCTGAACACAGACAAGCATGCCAGGGAGTAAAAAATGAACATTATGACAAATGGAT
>NW_008350122.1:15369-18405 GCF_000622305.1 Nannospalax galili
GCAACATTGGAGCATTGTGATGTCACAATAGAACATTGAGAAGTCATATATGAGCCTTGTGATGGCACATTGGAGCAATATAATGGCACATGTGTCCATAGAGTTGGCACACTGGTGCATTATGATGTTACAATGGAACAATGAGAAGTCATATTGTAGCATTGTGATGGCACATGGGATCGATTTATTGGTTCATGGGGCAAGAGTGTTGCCTCATTGAGCATTGCAATATCACATTTGAGCATTGTGATGTCACAGTGGAACATTGTGAAGTTATTCTATCAGTGTGATGAAAACATCTAGCAATATAATGGAACATGTGACGATAGTACTAACATCAGAGCATTTTGGTGTTACATTGGAATATGGTGATGTTACATTGTAATATGGTGATGCTACATTAGACACTTTGAAGTCATATTGTAACATTGTGATGGAATACTGAAGCAATATAGTGGCACATGGTGCCATAGTATTGGCAGATTGGAGCCACATTGGAGCTTTGTGTGGTCACACTGGAATTGTGTGAAGTCATATTGTAACATTGCGATGGCACCATGGAGCATTTTGATGGCACATGTTGTGATAGTGTTGGCACATTGGAGCATTGTGATGTCACGTTGGAGCATTATGTCAGAATGAATCCTTGTGAAGTAATATTGTAACATTGTGATTGGACAATGGAGCCTTGTCATGTCACAATGGACCACTGTGAAGTCATATTGTGACATTGAGATGACACATGGGAGGAATATAATGAAACATGGTGCTATAGTGTTGGCATATTGGAGCATTGTGATGTCACATTGGAGCATTGTGATGTCAAAATTGAACATTGAGAAGTCATATATGAGCATTGTGATGGCACATTGGAGCAGTATATTGGCACAGGTGTCTATAGAGTTGGCATACTGGAGCATTATGATGCTACAATTGAACACTGAGAAGTCATATTGTAGCATTGTGAGGCACATTGGATCAATTTATTGATTTATCGGGCGATAGTATTGGCTCATGGGAGCATTGTGATGTCACGTTTGAGCATTGTGATGTCATAATAGAACACTGAGAAGTCATATAGTTGGATTGTGATGGTATATTGGAGCAATTTAATGGCACATAGGACTATGATGTTGGCACATTGGAGCATTGTGATGTCACAATGGAACATTGAGAAATCATACTGTAATTTTGTGATGGCACAGTGATGCAATATAATGGCAAAGGGAATATTGGCAAAGGGATGACAATGTTGACACATTGGGTCAGTGTTATGGCACACTGGACCATTGAGATGTCATATTGGAACATTTTCAAGTCACACTGTAACATTGTGATGTCACTTTGGAGCAATATAATGGCATATGGGGCGATAGATTTGGCACATTGGAGCATCGTGATGTCACATTGGAGCATTGGAATTTCACACTGGAAATTTGTGATGTCATATTGCAGCATGCTGTTGGCACCATGTTGCTTCGTGAGGTAACACTGGACCATTATGAAATCATATTTTAACATTGTGATGTCACATTGGAGCAATATAATGGCACATGTGTAAATAGGGTTGGCACGTTGGAGCATTATGATGTTACAATGGTACACTGAGAAGTCATATCGTAGCACTGTGATGGCACATTGGAGCAATATATTTCCTCATGGGGTGATAGTGTAGTCTCCATTGTGATGTCACAATGGAACACTGAGAAGTCCTATAATAGCATACTGATGGCATATTGGAGCAACATAATGGCACATGGGGTGATAGTATTGGTAAATTGTAGCATTGTGATGTCACATTGGAGCACTGTGATGTCACAATTGAACATTGTGAAGTCATATTGTAACATTGTGATGGCACATTGGAGCAATATAATGGCACATAGGACAAAGTGTTGGGACACTGGAGCCCTGGATTGTGACAATGTATCATTGAGATGTCATATCGTAGCATTGTGATGGCACATTGGAGAAATATATTGGCACATGGGGCGATAGTTTTGCCTCATTTGAGCATTGTGATATCACATTGGGGCATTGTGATGTCACAATGGAGCAATGAGAAGTCATATAATAGCATTGTGATGGAACATTGGAGCAACATAATGGCACATGGGGCAACAGTGTTGGGACATTGGAGCATTGTGATATCACCTTGGAACACTGTGATGTCATATTGTAATATTGTGAAGGCATATTGGAGCAATATAAAGACACATGAGGAGATAGTGTTGTTACATTGGAGCATTGTATTTTCACGTTCCAGCATTGTGATGTCACATTGGAACATTGTGAAGACATTTTGTAACAATGTGATGGCACATAGGAGCAATATAATGGCAAAAGGGGCGATAGCATTGGTACACTGGAGCATTGTGTTGTCAGATTTGAACATATTGAAGTCATATTGTAACACTGTGATGGCACACTCGAGCAATATAATGGCATATGAGGCAATAGTGTTGACATATTGGATCAATGTGATATCACAATGCAACATTTTGAAATTATATTGTAACATTGTGATGGCACATTGGAGCAGTAAAATGGCACATTTGGCTATAGTATTGGAACATTGGAGCATTGTGACATTACATTCCAGCATTGTGATGTCACATTGGAACTTGTGAAGTCATTTTGTAAAAGGCATATGAGGCAATAGTGTTGACATATTGGATCAATGTGATATCACAATGCAACATTTTGAAATTATATTGTAACATTGTGATGGCACATTGGAGCAGTAAAATGGCACATTTGGCTATAGTATTGGAACATTGGAGCATTGTGACATTACATTCCAGCATTGTGATGTCACATTGGAACTTGTGAAGTCATTTTGTAAAAATGTGATGGCACATAGGAGCAATATAATTGCACAAGGGGCAATAGTGTTGGTACATTGTAATATTGTGATGTCAGAATGGAACATATTGAAGTCATATTGTATCATTGTGATGGCACATTAGAGAAATATAATGGCACATGGAGCTATAGTGTTGGCACATTGGAGCATTGTGATGTCAAAATGGAATA
>NW_008350122.1:20123-21344 GCF_000622305.1 Nannospalax galili
TGAAACATGGTGACAACACAATGGATCATAGTAAGTACATGACTGCGCATAGTGATTTCACAATGAGCACTGTCATGGCACAATGGAACATTGTGAAGTCATATAGTAACACTGTGATGGCACATTGGAGCAATATAATGGCACATGGCCCTCAGTGTTGGTACATTGGAGCATTTTGATGGCACAGTAAGCATTGTGATGGCACAATGTTATACTGTGAAGTCATATCATAACACAGTGATGGAAGATTGAAGCAGTATAATAGCACATGGGTCCGTAGTGTTGGCACATTGCAGCTTTGTGAGGTCACATTGGAGCATTTTGATGTCATATTTTAGCTTAGTGATGTGAGATTGGCAGATTGTGATGGCACATGGGGCCATAGTGTTGGCACACTGGAGCATTTTGATGACACATTTGAGGCTTCTGATGTCACATTGGGGAATTGTGAGGGGACATTGAGCACCAGCTGCATATTGAACACGGTGATGACACAATGGATCATAGTAATTACACAATTGCGCACAGTGATGTCACAATGAACATTGTGATGGCACAATGGAACACTGTGAAGTCATTTTAACATGGTGATGGCACTTCTAAGCAATATAATGTCACATGAGGCGGCAGTATTGGCACATTGGAGGGCTGTGTTTTCACACTAGAGCATTGTGAGGTCACAATGTAACATTGTGGTCATATTGTAACATTGTGATGGCACATTGGAGCTATATAATGGCACATGGGATGATTGTGTGTCACATTGGAACATTGTAATGTCATATTGGAGCAGAGTGATATCACAATGGAACATTGTGACTCATATTGTAACATTTTGATGACACGTTGGAGCAATAGTTTGACTCCAAGGATTCCGTGGTTCTTGACAAGAGTGCTCTTTGACAATGTTCCAGCCGAAAGCCAATGACCGCTACTCTTTTGGTGCATATCCCTTCCCCAATTAATCCTGGGTTTCGTAATTTGTATAACCTTCTCTTCTGATAGCCAACTCTGATGAAGGGATGGGAAACTAAACCGGGGAAATCTCTGCCTTTGGCAGAATTATCATGTTATTGAAACAAAACGAAAGTAAAAAGATAGACGACTTCCTCCTACAAAAATGACGTCATTTGGACCTGCATTTGTGATTAATAATGAGGCTTGGTTTCCCCCAAAAGAAAAAGTAGCATGCAATAGATGCCCTGCTGCCTTTTACAGGGG
>NW_008350122.1:21514-25208 GCF_000622305.1 Nannospalax galili
CAAGACTAAAAACGATTCCAAAAGCCCTCAACGACAAATGGCAACAAAATGATAGAGGATACTGAAATGAAGAAAATAATCATATGACTCAAAGAATACAAACCGTTCAGGAAGAAATAGCAAAAGGGAGAGGAGAAAGATAAATTGGAAAATTGGTTAGACAATAAATAAAAAGACCTGGTTATTGCCATTCCCATGAGAAAAATAATTTTCTCAAATATGCACATCAACCTGTAAATATTAAAATCAAACAATTAAAGGGAAAATGGGGAAAGGCTATATTACACGTCTACAGTAAAACAGAAACTGCAAGCGTATAAAGAAAACAATAGACATTGCTTGGCTTTGTTAAGAACAGTTTAATCATGGAACTTTGTGCATTCCTTTTAATGTGATTATTGAAAAAATTTATACTGAGAAATATTGTGCAAATTCATGGTTTAATTTATGATCTGATGCTTTGCTGCTGTGTAAGCTTTCTAATTAGAAATAAAGGTTGCAGAAGGCTGCTGAGAGAGAGAGAAGAAAAAAGAAAGAAGATATTCATGCTTACTTCTCCCTAACTGGTCAGTCAACAGCCTACTAGAAGTGCAACTGTGGTTTCTGATATAGTCATTTCTACTGCCACAGTAAATTTAACCCCTTCAGCCTGGGACTCACCTGGAGGTGGAATTTGCCACAATATAATGGCACATGGGGGGATTCTGAGGAGACATTGAGCACCGTGTGTGCGCATTGAGAATGGTGATGAAACAATGGGTCATGGTAATGACATGATTGCGCATTGTGATGGCAAAATGAGCATTGTAATAGCACAATGCAACATTGTGAAGTTGTATTGTAACATTGTGATACACATTGGAGCAATATAATGGCACATGGGGTGACAGTGTTGGCATATTGCAGCACTCTGATGTCATACTGGAGCCTTGTGATGTCACAGTGGAACACTGGAAGTCATATTGTAACAGTGTGATGGCACAATGGAGCACTGTGGTGTCACAAAGGAACACTGTGAAGTCATATTGTAACATTATGATGGTACCATGGAACATTGTGATGTCACATTGGGGGGTTGTGAGGGGGCAGTGAACACCATGTATGCACGTTGAACATGGTGATGACACAATGGATCATGGTAATGATAAAATTGCACATAATGATGTCATGATGAGCATTGTGATGTCTCAGTGGAACATTGTCAAGTCATATTGTAACATTGTGATGGCACCATGGAGCATTGTGATGTCACATTGTGAGATTTTGAGGTGATGCTGAGAACTATGTTCACATATTGAGCATGGTGACAACACAATGGATTACGGTAGTGACACATTTTCGCACATTGATGGCACAATGAGTATTGTGATGGCCAAATGGAATATTGTGAAGTCATATTTTTACATTGTAATGTCACAATGGAACATTGTGATGTCACATTGGGTAATTGTGAGGCGATTGGGCCCCGTGTTTGCATATTGAGCATAGTGACGACACAGTGGATCACTGTAATGACACAATGGTGCATTGTGATGGCACAGTGGAACATTGTGAAGAAATAGTGTCACATCCTTATGGTACTTTGAAGCAATACAATGGCACATGAGGCCATACTGTTGTGATGGTATATTGGAGCAATATAGTGGCAGATGGGGACTTAGTGTTGGCACAGTGGAGTGGGGTGAAGTTACAGTGGAGCACTGTGATGACACATGGGATCATGGAGATGTCACATTTTGGGAATGTGAGGAGACATTGAGCACCGTGTTTTCATACTGAACACTGTGTAGTCACATTGGAGCCTTGTGATGTCAAAATGGATCATTGTGATGTCACAATGGGACATTGTGAAGTCATATTGTGACATTGTGTTGGCATATTGGAGCAATGTAATGGCACATGGGGCGATAGTATTGGCACATTGGAGCACTGTGATATCTTTTAGGAGCATTGGGTTGTCACAATGGAACATTGGGAAGTCATACTGTAACACTGTGTTGTCATTTTGGAGCATTTTGCAGTCACAATGGAACACTGTGAAGTCATATTTTAACATTGTGATGGTACATTGGAGCAATATAATGAGGGAAAAGGGGCGATAGTGATGACACATTGTAGCACTGTGTTGTCACATTGGAGCCTTGTGATGTCACAATGGAACGTTGTGATGTCATGTTGTAACATTTTGATGGCATCATGGAATATTTTGATGTCATATTGACAGGTTGTGAGGGGACATTGAGCACTGCGTTTGCACATTATGCATGGTGATGACACAATGTATCAAGTAATGACACAATTTTGAATAGTGATGTCACAATGAGCAATGTGATGACTCGATGGAACATCATGAAGTCATATTGAAATATTATGATGGCACGATGGAGCATTGTAATGTCTCAATGAAACATTTTGAATTCGTACTGTAACATTGTGATGGCACATTGGAGCATTATAATGTTATATTGGAGCACTGTGATGTCAAATGGAACATTGTGAAGTGATATTGTATCACTGTGATGGCACATTAGAGCAATATAATGGCATATGGGCGATAGTGTTGGCACATTGGAGCACTTTGAGGTCACATTGGAGCATTGTGATGTCACAATGGAACATTGTGAAGCCATATTGTAATATTGGGTTTGCATATTGGAGCAACTTAATGGCAGATGGCGTGATATTGTTGGCACATTGGAGCACTGTGATATCTTTTAGGAGAATTGTAATGTCACAGTGGAACATTATGAAGTCGTATTGTAACACTGTGATGACACATTGGAGCATTCTGATGTCACATTGGAGCCTTGTGATGTCACAATAGAACATTGTGAAGTCATATTTTAACATTGTGATGTCATATTCAGGGACTGTGGGGGTACATTGAGCCCCAAGTTTTCATATTAAGCATGGTTATGACACAGTGGATGATGATAATATCACAACTGTGCAGTGATTTTACAATGAGCACTGTGATATCATAATGGAATATTGCAAAGTCATATAGTAACATTGTGATGGCGTCAAGGACGATTGTGATGTGACATAGAGGTATTAAAAGGAGAGATTGAGCACTGTGTTTGCATATTGAGCATGGTGACGACACAATGGATCATGGTAATGACAGAATTGCACCTAGTGATGGCACATTGGAGCATTGTGATGTCATATTGGAGCATTGAGATAAAACAATGGAGTGTTGTGAAGTCGTACTGTAACATTGTGATGGCACATTGGAGCACTGTGATTTCATATTGTAACACTGTGATGGCACATTGGGGCAATATAATGACACATGGGTGAATAATGATGTCACATTGGAGCATTGTGATAAAATAATGGAAAATTGTGAAGTCATACTGTAACATTGTGATGGCACATTGGAGCAATATAATGGCACATAGGGCAACAGTATTGGCCCATTGGAGCATTGAGATGTCGAAATGGAACATTGTGTAGTGCTGTGGACTGCAGAGTCAGAGCAGTGGAGCTGCCAGTACCCTTTGGAGCCAGAAGATCGTGAGTGAATCCCAGATGTCCAGCCTTGAGTTACTTTGCTGGACTTTGGTATTGCTTAGGTGTGCCCGATTCTTCCCTCTGAATTAAGACAGTACTTGTTTTGGATTTTACAGAAGCCCACCCACAGTTGAGACTTTTAAAAGAGACTATGGACTTTTAAGTGTTTGGATTTTTT
>NW_008350122.1:27507-29733 GCF_000622305.1 Nannospalax galili
AACACTAGCGGTGCCAGGTTGTTACTTTTTTAACTATCTGATAATATTCCTTGCTTGTTTGTAGTGGGCCATAGGGTTTCTAAGTTATTTTAACTCTATAGGTCCCAAAAAGGCTATTCCATGTTAGGGATCCATGAAACCATACTGCACCCTACCAATTTTCAAATATTTTCTATATTTACCCTTTAATGCTCTCTTATTGATTGTTTATCAAAAGACACCAAGGTGGTCTTGATCTTACCAATTTATCCATGATTGTAATGAATAACATTCTTCTATCTATATTTATCTATCTATATTTTTTTTCTAGAAATCCATTATTCCCTGGACTTTCCAGCATTAACTGTGCTTAATTGCTTCTCACTATGTCTAAAATATCTCTCATTAAAAATATCTTTCGTTGATAGTGGTGCATCTGAACTAGGATGATTAAAGGATTTCAACAAAAGCAGTGATAGCGGTGCCAAGGACACCATGAACTTTCCGGGCCCCCAGAAAGCCCAAGATATAGTGACAGAAAATTAATAGCAAGTAAGAGCGTGCCAAGTACACTGCATGTTTCTTATCACAACCAATTCCAAGAGGCAACCTTCCTTGAAGTTCCAGCCTTAACCCACGGAGGCTCTCATGCGGACTTCATTGGAGATGGCGTGACAACCATGGATCATTGTAATGACACAATGGAAGGACACCATGAGCTTGCCGGGCCCCCAGAAATCCCAAGATATAGTGACAGAAAATTAATAGCAAGTAAGAGCATGCCAAGTACACTGCATGTTTCTTATCACAACCAATTCCAAGAGGCAACCTTCCTTGAAGTTCCAGCCTCAACCCACGGAGGCTCTCACGCGGGCTTCATTGGAGATGGCGTGACAACCATGGATCATTGTAATGACACAATGGAACATTGTGATTTCACAGTGAGCATTGTGATTGCACAATGGAATATTGTGGAGTCATTTCACAACATTATAATGGTACATTTGGGGCAATGAAATAGCATATGGGACCATAGTGTCCGCACATTGCAGCTTTGTGATGTCACATTGGAGCATTGTGATGTCATATTGGGGGATTGTGATGGCACATGTGGCCATAGTGTTGGCACAATGGAGCATTGTGATGTCCCACTGGAGCATTTTGAGACAGATTGGAGGCTTGTGATGTCACATTGGGGCATTGAAGGGGACATTGAGCACTGCCTGCTTTTTGAGCATGATGATGACACAATGGATCATTGTAATGACACAATTTCCATTTGTAATGGCACAAAGAGCATTGCGATGGCAAAATGGAATATTGGGAATTCATATTGTAACATGTTCATGGCACATTGGAGCAATATAATGGCACATGGGGCCATAATGTTGGCACATTGGAGCATTTTGATGTAACATTGGAGCATTGTGATGCCACATGAGAGCATTGTGATGTCACATTGGTTGATTGTGAGGGACATTGAGCACTATGTTTGCATATTGAGCATGGTGACAAAACAATGGACCATTGTAATTGTAGCACCAGCACTACAAATTGCACTCAGTGGTTGGGCAAGGGGCTGAGGACTTGAAATAGGACACGTCAGTGGGTCATTCGTGTGGACAGAATTCCCTTTATTGCCAGAACAGCCTGCTATATATATCGCTCTCCAACCCAGTTGAAAAGTCCCAGACAAGTGGAAAAAACAACAAGAGCTCCTCCTCAGATTCAGAGAAGCACAATAACGAACTTGTGGGTGGGTCATGTGGTACTGAGTGTTCCGGTAACTGTGGTCAACAGCCAGGGTTCAACCCAAGGTCAGCAGAGAATCAGGGGATGGGTTCCCACACAAAATCAACCATATACTGGGGCACAAGAAAACCTCAACAAACACAAAAAGATTGAAATAATTCCATGCATTCTATCAGACCAGAGTGCAATAAAGCTTAAAATCAACACTGGAAGAAGCCCTAGTAACCACATGAACACATGGAGAATACACACTCCTCAAGGACTAATGGGTCAAAGGAAAAATTAAGAGAGAAATAAAAGTATTCCTGGAACTAAATAAAAAGGACAATACAAGACAACAAAACTTCTGGGACACGTTGAAAAGAGGTCTTAGAGTCCTAAGTGCCTACATCAAAAAATTGGAAAGAACACAAATAAATGACTTAACATTGCAACTCAAGACGCTTGAAAAGTAAGAACAAACAAAACCCAAACCCAGCAGACAAGAAGAAATAA
>NW_008350122.1:30781-40628 GCF_000622305.1 Nannospalax galili
TGATGGCACATTGGAGCAATATAATGGCACATGGGGCCATAGTCTTGGCACTTTGGAGCATTGTGATGTCACATTGGAGCATTGCGTTGTCTCTTTGAGCATCGGGGTCACACTTTGAAGCATTGTGGCATTACTTTAGATCATTTTGATAGCACATGAAACTTTGTGAAACCAAAGTGGAATATTGTGCTGACATACTCGTGCATAGTGTTGGCACATTGATCATTGTGCTGTCATTTTGGAAAATTGTGATGACACATTGGAGCATTGTGATTACATATTGGAGCTTTATGATGTCACATTGGCGAGTTGTGAGGGAAGATTGAGTGTTTGCATATTGAGCATGGTGATGACACAATGAATCATTGTAATGACACAATGGCGGAATGTGATGGCACAATGAGCATTGTGATGGCACAATGTATTATTGTAAATTCATATTGTAACATTGTGATGGCACATTGGAGCAATATAATGGCATATGGGGCCATAGTCTTGGCACTTTGGAGCATTGTGATGTCACATTGGAGCATTGCGTTGTCTCTTTGAGCATCGGGGTCACACTTTGAAGCATTGTTGTATTACTTTATATCATTTTGATAGCACATGAAACTTTGTGAAACCAAAATGGAATATTGTGCTGACATACTCGTGCATAGTGTTGGCACATTGATCATTGTGCTGTCATTTTGGAAAATTGTGATGACACATTGGAGCATTGTGATTACATATTGGAGCTTTATGATGTCACATTGGCGAGTTGTGAGGGAAGATTGAGTGTTTGCATATTGAGCATGGTGATGACACAATGAATCATTGTAATGACACAATGGCGGAATGTGATGGCACAATGAGCATTGTGATGGCACACTGGAAAACTTGAAAGTCATATTGTAACATTGTGATGGCACACTGGAGCAATATAATGGCACATAGGGCCATAGGGCTGGCACATTGGAGCATTTTGATGGCACATTAAACATTGCAATATCAAATTGGAGTATTGTGATGACACATTTTTGACATTATATTTGCACACTGAACATTGTGATTACACATTAGGTGCCTTGTAAGGGGGAAAATCAGCAATTTGATGTCACATTGAGCATTGTAGTGACATATTGGAGCATTGTGATGTCACATTGTCGGATTTTGGGGGGACATTGAGGATCGTGTTTGCATATTGATCATGGTGACAACAGAGTGGATATTTGTAATGACACAAAGGTGATTTGTGATGGCACAAAGAGCATTGTGACGGCAAGATGGAAGATTGTGAATTCATATCGTAACATTGTGATGGCACTCTGGAACAATATAATTGTACATGGGTCCTTAATGTTGGCACATTGGGGCATTGATATGGCACATGAAACATTGGAATACCAAATTGGAATATTGTGATCACACATTGGAACATTATATTTGCACCCTGAACATTGTGATGAAACATTAGAGGCCTTGTGAGGCGACCTTCTGCATTGTGATGCAACACTGAGAATCGTGGTGACACACTGGAGCATTGTGAGGTCATACCGGAGCATTGAGATGTCACATTGGGGGAACGAGAGGGGAAATTGAGAAACATTTTTGCATATTGAGCAGGGTGACAACACAAGGGATCATTGTAATGACACAATGGCACACTGTGGTGCCACAATGAGCATTGTGATGGCACAGTGCAACATTGTGAAGACCTCTTGTAACATTGTGAAGGGACATTGGGGAAATATAATGGCACATGTGGCCACAGTATTGGTACATTGGAGCATTGTGATGTCACAACAGAACATTGTGAAGTCATATTGTAACACTGTGAAGGCATACTGGAGCAATACAATGGCACATGCGGCAATAGTACTGGCACATTGGAGCATTGTGATGTCACAGTGGAACACTGTGAAGTCATATTGTAACATTGTGATGGCACATTGGAGCACTGTTATGTCACATTCAAGCACTGATATGTCACAGTGGAGCATTGCAAAGTCGTGCAGTAACGTTGTGATGGCACTTTGGAGCACTATAATGGCACATGGGGTGATAGTGTTGTCATATAGGAGCATTATGATGTCACATTGGAGCATTGTGATGTCACAGTGGAACACTGTGAAGTCATATTGTAACATTGTGATGGCACCATGGAGCCTTATGATGCCACATTCGGGGATTTTTGAGGGGACATTGAACACCATATTTGTACATTGATCATGGTGGTGGCACAAATGACCATGGTAATGACAGAATTTCGCAAAGTGTTGGAACAATTAACATTGTGATTTCACAATGGAACAATATGGATTCTTATGATAACATTGTGACGCACATTGGAGCCATATAATGGTACAAGCACAATGGAGCTATATAATGGTACCTGGGGTGATAGTGTTGGCACATTGGAGCATTGTGATGTCACAAAGAGCATTGTGATGTACCAATGGAACCTGGTGAAGTCATATTGTAACATTGTGATGGAACATTGGAGCATTGTGATGTCACATTGGAGAATTGTGATGTCACAATGGAATATTGTGATGTCATAGTGTAACATTGTGAAGTCATACTGTAACCTTGTAATGGCGCATTGCAGCAATATAATGGCTCATGGGACCATAGTGTTGGCACATTGAGCATGGTGATTTCACATAGGAGCATTGTGATGTGACACTGGAACATTGTGATGACACATCAGAGCATTGTGATTACATATTGGAGTTTTATGATGTGACATTGGTGGCTTCTGAAAGGACATTCAGCACCGTGTTTGCATATTGAGCATAGTGACAACAGAATGAATCACTGTAATGTCACAATGGTGCATTGTAATGGCACAGTGAGAATTGTGATTAGCACAATGGAACATTGAGAAGTCATATTGTAACATTGTGATGGCACGGGAGAGCAATATAAGGGCACATAGGGCCATAGTGCTGGCATATTTGAGCATTTTGATGTTACGTTGGCTCATTGTGATGTCACATTGTAGCATTGTGATGTCACATTAAGGGATTCTGAGGGGACATTGAGCACCATGTTTGCATATTGAGCATGGTGATGAAACAATGGATGTATGTAATGACACATTGGTGCATTGTGATAGCACAATGAGCATTGTGATGGCGCAATGGCACATTGTGCAGTCGTAAGGTTACATAGTGATGGCACATTGGAGCGATATAATGGCTCACATGGCCATAGTGTTGGCACATTGATCATGTGATGTCATTTTGGAAAATTGTGATGTGACATTGGAGCACTGTGATGTCAAATTGTGGTATGGTGATGTCACACTGTAGCATTATGATGTTATATTTGGTGTTTCTAAGGGGACATTGAGCACCACGTTTGCATATTGATCATGGTGATGACACAATGAATCATTGTAATGATACAATAGTGCATTTTGATGGCACAATGAGCATGGTGATGGGAAAATTGTGATGTGACATTGGAGCACTGTGATGTCAAATTGTGGTATGGTGATGTCACACTGTAGCATTATGATGTTATATTTGGTGTTTCTAAGGGGACATTGAGCACCACGTTTGCATATTGATCATGGTGATGACACAATGAATCATTGTAATGATACAATAGTGCATTTTGATGGCACAATGAGCATGGTGATGGCACAATGGAACATTGAGAAATCATATTGTAACATTGTGATGGCACACAGGAGCAATATAATGGCACAAGGTGCCATAGTGCTGGCATACTGGAGAATTGTGATGTCACGTTGGAGCACTGGGGTGTCACATAGTACCATTGTGATTTCACTTCAGGGTATTTTTGAGGGGAGATTGAGCAACGTATTCACATATTGAGTATGGTGAAGACACAATGGATCATAATAATTACAATATGGCTCATTGTGATGGCACAATGAGCATTGTGATTGCACGATGGAACATTGTGAAGTTATATTGTAAAATTGTGGTGAGGCAGTGGAGCAATATAATGGCACATGGGGCCTTAGTGTGGGCACATTAGAGCATAATGATGGCACATGAAACATTGCAATACCAAAGAAGAGTATTTTGATGACTCATTGAGGCATTATATTTGCACACTGAGCATTATGATGACACATTAAGGCCCTTGTGAGAGGATATTTAGCACTGTTATGTCACATTTAGCATTGTGGTGACACATTGGAGCATTGTGATGACGCACTGGAGCATTGTGATGCCACACTGGGGAATCATGAGAGGACATTGAGCACCGTGTTTGCATATTGAGCATGGTGAGGGCAGAATGGATCATCGCAATGACAAAATGATGCACTGTGATAGCACAATGGAACATTGTGAAGTCATATCATATCATTGTGATGGCACATTGGATCCGTATAATGGCACAGGAAGCCATAGTTTTGGAACATTGGAGTATTGTGATGTCATATTTGAGCACTTTTATGTCATACTGGAGGATTGCGAGTGGACTTTGAGCACCATGTTTGCATATTGAGTATGGTGACGACAGAATGGATCAATTTAATGACACAATGGCCCATTGTGATGGCACAAAGTAACATCGTGAAGTCCTATTCAAATATTGTGTTGGTACATTGGAGGAATATAATGGTACATGGGCCATAGTGCTGGCATACTGGAGCATTGTGATGTCATGTTGGAGCACTGTGATGTCACATTGTACCATTACCATTGTGATGTCACATTAGGGGATTGTGAGGGGACGTTGAGCACCGTGTTTGCATATTGAGTATGGTGAAGACAGAATGGATCATTTTAATGACACGATGGCCATTTGTGATGGAACAATGAGCATTGTGATGGCAGAGTGGAACATAGTGAAGTCATAAGGTTACATTGTGATGGCACATTGGAGCAATATAATGGCACATGGGGCCACACTGCTGGCACATTGGAACATTGTGATGTCACTTTGAAGCAGTGTGATGTCACATTGGAGCATTGTGATGACACGTTGGAGTATTGTGATGACTCATTACGGCATTGTGATGTCATATTAGGTAATTGTGTGGGAACATTGAGCACTGTGTTTGTATATTGAGCTTAGTAAGGACACAATGGATCATTGCAATGAGAAATTGGCACATTGTGATGGCACAATAGCACATTTTGAAGTCATATTGTAGCATTGTGATGGCATATTGAAACAATATAATGTCACATCTGGACTTAGCATAGGTACTTTGGAGCATTGTGAGGGCACAATAAGAATTGTGATGGCACAATGGAGTATTGTGAAGTCATATCATAACATTGTGATGGCACATGGACCAATATATTGGCACATGGGGCCTAGTGTTGGCACACTGGAGCATTGTGATGTCACATTGATGCATTTTGATGACACATTGGAGTCTTGAGATGTAACATTGGGGGATTAAGAGGGGATATTGAGCACCGTGTTTGCATACGGAGCATGGTGACGACACAATGGATCATTGTAACGACACAATGGCGATTTGTGATGGCATAAAGAGCATTGTGAGGGCAAAATGGATAATATTGGGAATTCATATTGTAACATTGTGATAGCACTCTGGAGCAATATAATTGGACATGGGGCCTTAATATTGGCACATTGGAGCACTGTGACGTCACATTGGAGCTCTGTGATGACACATTAGAGCATTGTGACATCACATTTGTCGATTTTGAGGGGATATTGCACACCATGTTTCCTTATTGAGTATGGTCATGACACAAAGGATCATTGTAATGACAGAATGGTGCATTGTAATGGCACAATGGAACAATTTGAAGTCATATTGTAACATTGTGATGGCACATTTGAGCAGTATAATGGCACATGGGGCTAAAGTGTTGCACATTGAAGCCTTGTGATGTCACAATTAATGTTGTGATGTCACATTGTAGCACTTTGATGGCACATTGGGGGATTGTGAGGGGACCTTGAGCACAGTGTTTGCATATTAAGCTTATTGATGAAAAAATGGATCGTTGTAATGACACAATGGCACATTGCGATGGCACAGTCAATGTGCAATGTGATGGCACAATGGCACAGTGTGATGTCACATTGGGTGATTGTGAGGGGACATTGAGCATGGTGACAGCACAATGGATCATTGTAATGACACAGTGTTGCATTGTGATGGCACAATGGAACATTGTGAAGTCATATTTTAACATTGTGTTGGCACATTGGAGCAACATGACACATGGGGCTATAGGGTTGGCACATTGGAGCGTTTTAATGGCAGATTAAACATTGCAATATCAAACTGGAGTATTGTGATGAGACATTTTGACATTATATTTGCACTGTGAACATTGTGATAACACATTAGGGGCCTGGTGAGGGGACATTCAGCATTGTGATGTCACATTGAGCTTTTCTTTTTGGAGCATTGTCATGTCACATGGAGGCATTGTGATGACCCATTGGAGCATTGTGATGTCACATTGGGAGATTGTGAGGGGACATTGAGCACCTTGTTTGCATATCGACCATGTTGACGACACAATGGATCATTGTAATGATAAAATGGTGCATTGTGTTTGCAAAGTGAGCATCGTGGTCTCACAATGGAACATTTTGAAGTCATACTGTGACATTGTCATGGTACATTGGAGCTATATAATGGCACATGGGGCCATAGTGTTGGCTTATTTGAAGCATTTTGTTGTCATGTTAGAGCTTTTGATGTCACATTGGGGAATTGTGGGGAGATATTGAGCACCGTGTTTGAATATTGAACATGGTGACAACACAATGGATCATTGTAACGACACGATGTTGCATTGTGGTTGCACAATGAGCATTGTGATGGCACACTGGAACATTGTGAAATAATATTGTAACATTTTGATAGCCCATTGGAGCTATATAATGGAACATGGAGACACACTGATGGCACATTGGAGCATCGTGATGGCACATGAAACATTCCAATATCAAATTGGAATATTATGATGACACATTGTGGCATTATGTTTGCCCACTGAGCAGTGTGATGACACATTAGGGGCCTTGTGAAGGGACATTCAGAATTGTGATATCAATTGTAGTGAGACGCTGGAGTATTGTGGTGTCACACTGGAGCATTGGGATGTCACATTCAACATTTTGGTGACACATTGGAGCATTGTTTTTTCACATTGGGGAATTGTGAGGGGACACTGAGCACCGTAGTTGCATACTGAGCATCGTGACGACACAGTGGATCATGGGAATGACACAATGGTGCACTGTGATGGCAGAATGATGGCACAATCGAACATTGTGAATTCATATTGTAACATTGAAATGGCACATTCAAGCAATGGCAAATTTGTCCATAGTGTTGGCAGACTGTAGCATTGTGATGTCACAGTAGAGCATTGTGATGTCACATTGGGGGACTGTGGCTGGACATTGATCACTGTGTTTGAATAGTGAACATGGTGACAACACCCTATCCCTAAATGTAACAATAACACTTGCCCTAATCATAACCCTAATCATAACCTCAAACTAACCCTAAGCCTAACCCTAAACCTAACAGTAATCCTAGTATTAACCCTTTACTTTACCCTAAACCTAACACTAGCCCTAGCTACAAACCTAACCCTAAACTTAGGTTTAGCCCTAACACTAAACCTAATCCTAACCATAAACTTACCCCTAAATCAATCTGAATGCAAGCCCTAACACGAAGCTTACTCCTAAATCTATGTCTAACCCTGCACTTAACCCTAACCCTAACCATAACCATAACCTTCCACCTAACTTTAGCCCAAGACCTAACTTAGCCCAAAACCTAATCCTATTTCTAAAAGTAAACCTAAACCTACAGTTAACCCTAACAGTAGCCCTAGCTGTAACCCTAAGCCTATCCCTAACCCTAACATTACCCTAACCTTAAACATAGCCCTAGTCCTAACCCTAACCCTAACCCTAAATCTAGCAATAAACCTATCCCTAACAATAATTCTAACCTTAAACATACTCCTCACCATAATCCTAATCATGACCCTAGCCCTAACAATAACCTTAACCCTTACTCTATCCCAATCCTAACCCTAAACTTAAACCTAGACCTATTGTTATCCTTAGCCTTTTCCCTAACCCTAAACATAATCCTAACCCTAAACAAAATCCTCACCCTAACTCTACCCCTAAGCCTAACCCTAATCCTAACAAAAACATAAACCTAAGTCCAACCATAAACCTAACCCTAACCAAAACTGAGACTTAACTGTAACCCTAATACAAACCTTAAACTTGCCCTAACCTTAAACCTAAACATAACCCTAAAACTAACCCTAGCTCTAACCCTAAATGCTCCCTATCTTTAACCCCAATAATTACTCTAAACCAAAACCTAACCCCAAACATAACCTAGCCCTATCTCCTACCATAAACCTAACACTTAACAGGAATCTGAGCCTGAACTTAAACTTAACCCTACATGTAAACCTTGCCCTAACCCTAACCCAGAATTTAAACTTAATACTAACCCTATACAAAATCCTAGGCCCAACCTGAACACTAATCTTAATGCAAACCCTACAACTAAACCTAACCCTAAACCTAGCCCTAAACCTAAACGTAAACCTAAACCTAAGCCTAACCCTAAATGTGACACTAAACCTAACCCTATGCCTGAATCTAAGCCTAATACTAACCCTAAGTATAAAGCTATATGCCACCCTCAACCTCATGCTACTACCTACTCTAACCCTAAACATAGTCCAAGCTCTAAAACTAACCCTAAGCCTAACTTTGACCTAACCATAGACCTAACCCTAGCCCTAATATTAACTTCTGAAAAAATGTTAACTTCATACTAGCTCTAGCTATAAACCTAATCCTAACCCTAGCACAAACCCTAATGCTAAGCCTAACCCTATTACTACAAATAAACTTATACTTTTCCCTAGCCCTAAGCATAATCCTATTGTAATCCTAAACCTACCTCTAAACCTAATCCTAACATATAGTATAATTCTAACACTTAACATCACGCCAACCCTGAACACAGTCTGAACCCTAACCCTGAGCCAAGCCTTAACCCTAACCCTCATCGAAAACTAATCCTAACCCTAAACATAACCTAATCCTAAATATAATCCCTGCCCTAACCCTAACGTACACTAAATCCTAACCCGAGTTCTATTAGTAACCCTACTCTGAAACAAACCCTACAATTAACACTAATTCTAACCCTAATATTAACTTTGACTTATCGCTAACTAAACTGCAGGGACTCACCATTTTATGTCTAGTAGCATAGTTATAATCGATCAAACACTAAACCTAAACCTAGTGCTAAATTAAACAATACACATAATGCTGTCTTACCCCTAACTCTAATTGTAACACTAAATTTAAGCCTATACCTAAGACTAAGGCAAACACTACACGTAATCCCAGTCCTAACTTAACCTTAACCCTAACCTAAAACTAACACTAACCCTTCATGTAACTCTAACCGTGAATCTACCCCTAACCCTTAACCTAATACTAATCCTAAATATATAACTTAGACTCCAAATCTACCCATAACCAAACTCCCCAACCTTACCCTAAACCTAATCCTAACCCTTAACCTAAACAGTGTGAACATGAACAAAGCCTTAACGTTAACACTAAACCTTGCCCTCACCATACACCAAAGCTAAAACTGAGCATAAACGTACATGTAACCATAGCTCTAAACCTGTCCTTACCCTAAACCCTAATCCCAACATTCAATATGTTACCTAGACACAAAACTAACCCTAAACCATTTCAGAAACTTAGCCTTAAACCTAACCCTAACTATAACCATAATACTAATCCTAGACTTAGCCCTAACCCTAACCCTAACCCTAACCCTAACCCTAACCCTAACCCTAACCCTAACCCT
>NW_008350122.1:40884-43105 GCF_000622305.1 Nannospalax galili
TCCAAAACCTTAACCCTATATCTTGCCCCTACCCTAAGCCTACCCTAAAACTAAATGTAACTCTATATATAGACCTAGTCCTAAAACTACCCCTAAAACTAACCTTAAACCTAACCCTCAATCTACAACTTAGGCCCAATGCTAAACCTAATCCTATCCAGAACCCTAGCCCTAAACCTAACCCTAATCTTACCCTAAAACTATCTCTACCCTAACATTAAATTTGACCTAATCCTAAGCCTAACCTAGCCATATACATAAAACTACACCTAAACCTACCCTTATCACTAATGCTAATCTTAATCTTAAAACTGCCCACAGACTGAATCCTGACCATAGTTCTACTTTAACTCTATTCCAAATCCCAAACATAACCCTAACCCAAGAACAAATCCTAACCCTAACTCAAACGATAATCCAAACACATATCTTTTCCCTAATCCTAAAAATAACCATAGTCCTAACACTAATATTAGCCCTAACTGTAACCTTAGCTAAACCATAACTGTAAACATAATCTTAGCCCTAATTCTAACACTAACTCTTTCCCTAACACAAATCTAAACCTACTGTGAAGCTAGCTCTAAACCTAACACTAGCCCTAACATAATCTTAGCCCAGATGATAATCCTAACCTTGCCCTAATACTTCATGAAGCCCTAAACCTAAACCTAACTCTAAACCTAAACTTAATCCTAAATACAACTAACCCTGAACCTAACCCTAACCCTACACCTAACAATAATCATAGCTGTAAACCTACCCTAGACCTAACCTTAACCCTAAATATACTGTAGCCCTAGCTCTATACCTAACTCTAACACTAGTCTTAAACATAAGACTATCCCTAAACATAATCCTAGCACTGATACTAATGCTAAACCTAGCCCTAAACCTTACTCTAGTCCTAAACCTAACCGTCACCCTAAACCTGATACTAACGAAAACCTTAACCCTAATCTTTGGTCTACCCCTACGTCTAACAATAAAACTAAGCATATTGTGCCATTACAATGCTCAATTTACCATCACACTGTTACAGTATGACATCACAGTGTTTCATTGTGACATCAGAATGCTCCAATGTGCCAACAGCATCGCCCCACATGCCATTATATTGCTCCAATGTGCCATCACAATGTTACAATATGACATCACAATGTTCCATTTTCTGAAACTAACCCTAGATGTAATCCTAACCCTAACCCTAAACATAACTACAAACTTAACCATAAATGTAGCCACACCCTATCTGAAATACTATGATTTTCCTAACCCTAAATTTAAACATAACCCTGGCCCCAACCCTAACTCTAAACCTAGACCTAACTCAGACCCAAACATTAACCTACCCTAACCTCTTAACCTAAAGCTAACGCTAACAGGAGACCTAAACCAATCCATACCCTAAACCTACCCCTAAACCTAATGTTAATTGTAGCCCTAAACTTACGCTTAGACCTACACCTAACCTCAACACTGACTCTAAACTAACCCCAACTCTTACAGTATATGTAATCCTAAACATAAACTTAGCCCTATCCCTAAATATAACCCTAGCCCTACTCCTAAAACTAACCCAAACTGTAAGCAAACCCTAATATTAACCATAAATATATACCTTAGACCCAACCTGATCCAATGAAAACCTTAAACTTAATCCTTGGCCTACCCCTACGCCTAACACTAAAACAAAGCCTAAGCTTGTATGTAACACTAACCATACACTAACCCTAACCCTAAACTTAAACCTAAGCCTCACCCTAAGTATAGTGGTAGCCCTAAACCTAACCCTAAACCTACCTGTAACACTAAGAGTAATTCTGAACCTAAACCTGGACCTAAATATAACCCCAACCCTAAACCTACTTCTATCCCTAACCATAAACTAACACTAACCATAAAACTTAATCTATCCCTAAACGTAACCCTAGTCCTAAACTCAACTCTAGCTCAAACCTATCCAAAACCTAACACTAATAAAAAATATACCCTAAACCCAAACCTTAACACTAAACCTTGCCCTAACACTAAGGGTTACTCTAAAACTAAGCCTAAACCTACACATAAACCTACACCAAAACCTACCCCTAAATCTAACGCTATTCACAAACTTCAATACATAACCTAGCCTCAATCCTAACCCTAGTCCTATCCAGAAACTTAGCATGAAATCCAACCCTAATCATAACCCTAAACCTAATCTTCTACCTAACATTAG
>NW_008350122.1:43122-55757 GCF_000622305.1 Nannospalax galili
CTCTCACCCTAACCTAATCCAAACCCTAACCCTAACCCTAATGCTAAACGTGAACCTAAACCTAGAACCAATCCTTACCATAATCCTAAACATAATCCAAAAACCTAACCTTGCCCTAATCCTAAAATCAACCAAAACCCAACCCTAAACCTAGCCCTAACTATAAAACGAATCCTAACTCTAGCCCTAACATAAACCTAAGCATGTAAATGACCCTAGCTCTAAGCCTAATGCTATGCCTAACACTAATCCTATTCTTAACCCTAACCTAAAACTAAACCTACTGTAGCTCTAACCCTAAACCTAACATTAACCCTAAATATAATCCTATCTGTGATCATAATCCTATCTCTAGCCCTAATCCTTATCCTAGCCCCAAACTTACCCAAACCTTAAACCTAAGCCTAAACCTAAACGTAACCCTAGCCCTAACCTTAATATTAAACTAGCCCTAACCCTTATCCTAACCCTATCCCTAATCCTAACACTAATGCTAAACCAAATCTAAACCTAAACCTAAACCAAACTACATCACTAGACCTAAACCTAAACCTAACCTTAAATCTAAACTTAAACCTAAGCATAATCATAACCCTAAACAAAACCCTAAGCCTGACATTCACCCTGAACTTACTCTAGCCCTTGTCCTAACCCTAACCCTAACTCAGTCCTAGCACTGACCCTAATCCTTAGGCTAGAACAATCTTACTTGAGTCTTAAACATAGCCCTAATCTTAAACCTAACCCTAACCCTAACCATAGTACTAATTCTAAACCTAATCATAACCCTAGCCTTAACCCTAACCATAATAATGCTAGACCTAACCCTAACCCTAAACCTCAAGCTAACCCTCATATTAATAGTAAACTTTGACCTTATCCTAAACTATCCCTAGCCTTAACCAGAAACCTAACCAGAAATCTAGCCCAATCCTTAACTCTAATCCAAACTCTAAAAGTATCCCTAGATGAAAACCAAACAGTAGCCCTGAACATAATCCTTATCTTAATCCTAAAACTAACCCTTCTCCTAAACCTAACCCTAACCCTAAACCTCAAGCTAACCCTCATATTAATAGTAAACTTTGACCTTATCCTAAACTATCCCTAGCCTTAACCAGAAACCTAACCAGAAATCTAGCCCAATCCTTAACTCTAATCCAAACTCTAAAAGTATCCCTAGATGAAAACCAAACAGTAGCCCTGAACATAATCCTTATCTTAATCCTAAAACTAGCCCTTCTCCTAATCCTAACCCTAACCTTAAACCTGACCATAAACATAGCCAAAACCTAATGACAATCCTCAGACTTTTTCAAGCCATAACCCTCAAGATAACACTACCCCTAATTCTAAATCTAAACCTCTCCCTAACACTAACACAAACATTAACTCTAGCCAAACCTATAACACTAATACTAACCTTAAATGTAGCCCTAGCCATAAGACTAACCCTGAAGCTACCTCTAAGCCTAAATTTAAGCTTATGGTTAGGGCTATTTTAAGGGTTAGGCTTAGGGTTGTGCTTAGGTTTAGGTCTAGGCATAAGTATAGGTTTAGGATGAGTGTTAGGCTAATAACTAACAGTAAACCTAGCCCTACCCATAAACATAAACATAGCCCTAATCCTAATCCTAAACCTAACCCGAATTGTAACCAAAACCATAATACTAACCCTAATTATATACTCTAGAACCAAACCTAACATTAACCAAAGTTTTAACCATAAACCTTGCTCTAACCCTAAAACTAAGCCTAACCATACACGAACCCTCACGCTAAATCTACCCCTAACTGTAACCTGAACCCTAACCCTATATTCTAACCCTTACCTTAACGTTAACCCTTTCCTAAGCATAACCCTAAGCCTAGTCCCAGTCATAACCCTAAAACCTATGCTAGTACTAACCCTCACTCAAACCGTAGGACTAACATTAACCCTAACCCTAATCCTTATCCTAAACATAAATTCAGACCCAAAAGTAATTCAAATCCTAACTCTTACCCTAACCTTAACCCTTACACTCACCATAACCCTAAGCTTAGTCCTAGTCCTAACCCTAAACCTAGCTGTAAGTCTAGCCATAACACTAAACCTTATCATAACCATAGTCTTAACCCTAATACTAATTATAGACCTACTATTAAACTTTGATCTATTTGATCTAATCATAATCCTAGCACTAACCCTATTTCTAACCGTAAACCTATCCCTCTACCTAACTCTAACCTTAGCCCTAAACCTAATCCTAAACCTAAACTTAACCCGAAACCAAATCCTAACAGTAATTTTAACTATAATACTCACTGTAAACCTAACACTAAACTGAAACATAATAGCCCTAAAACTAATACTAGTACTACCACTATTCGTAATGCTAAACACAATTCTAGACATATTCCTTACCTAAACTAAACCTAATCCTTACCATAACCCTAAATATCATCATAGCAAAATGCCTAACATTAAACCTACGCTAAAAATAACCCTAACCCTACTATTCATCCTAAATTTAACTCTAAATAACCCTAAGCTTAGCACTAACCATAACTGAAATCCTAACTCTTATCATAACCCTAACCCCGACCCTAACACTAAACCTAAATCTAAGCCTTATCCTACACTTAGCCTGAACCCTAATCCTACAAACTAACCCTAACCCTAATCCTAACCCCTAATCATAATCCTAATGCTAAATCCTATACCTAACCTTAAGCCTAACCTGAATGTTAAGCTTTGCCCTAAACCTATCTCTAACACTATGGAAAGCCATAAAATTATCTGTAGCCCCAACATTAAATCTAACCCTAAGCCTAACCCTTAACCTAAACCTAACACTAACCCTAACCCTGATCCTAACCGTAACCCTCACCCTAAACTTAACCCTAGCCCTGACACCAACACTAAACCTAGCCCTAACCCTAATCCTAATCCTATCCCTAGCCCTGAAACCTAGCCCTAGCACTAAACTTAACTCTAGCACTAACCCTAGCCCAAAATCTAACCCTAACCTAGCCCAAAAGCTAACCCATGTCATAAAACATAAACTACTGCTATACCTAACACTAAATCTAATATTAACCTTTGACTTAACCCTAACCCTAACACATGTGCTAGCCATAAACCTAATGAAAATTCTAGCCGTAGACCTAACCATAAACATAATCCTAAACTAAAGCTCTCCAAACACTTAACCCTTAACCTAACACTAATCTTAAACTTAACCCCAACTGTAACGTTACCCTAACTCTAAACCTACCTCTATACCTAAATGCAACCTTGCCCTAACCCTAAAAGTAATCCTAGACTTAAACTTAACACTAAACATAATCCTAATGCTTAAACAAACTATAACACTAAACATACCCTAGACCTAGCACTAAGCCAAGACTTATCCCTAACCCTAACCCTAATCCTAACCCTAACGATAACAGTAAACATAACCCTAGTCTGAACATTCACCTTAGTTCTACATTTAAGCCTAACCATACACATAACCCTAGCACTAAAAAAACCTCTAACCCTAACCCTAACCAGAGTCTTAACCACAACACTAGACAAAAACCTAACTCTAACCCTAACCCTATCCCCAACCTAACCCAAATCATAACAATTAACCTAAACCTTACTCTAACCCTAACTCTAAACATAGCCCTAACCCTAAATCTCAACGCAAACTTCAGTCTAACCCTACAAGTAACCCTAACCCTTACCCTAACCCTAATTCTAACTCTAATCCTAACCCTAAACACAACCCTAGAACCAATCCTAAACATAACTCTCTTGTTAACGCTAACACTAACCCTAGCCCTAACCCTAAACTTGACCTTATCTCTAGGGTTAAACCTAACCCTAAACACAATCTTAAAACTAAGACTAGATATAAGACTATCCCTAACCCAATATTAACCTCTGATCTAAGTCTAGCACTTATAGTAGTCCTAGCCATAAATTTAACCTTAAAACAATCCCTAAACATAACTCAAATCCTATCATAATCCGAACCCTAAATTGTGCTGTAGCCCTAGCCATAAATCGATCCTTAACTCTTGTCCTAACCCTAACTCTAATCCTAAACCTAAACACAACCGTAGACCTAAACCTAAACTTAGCCTTAAACCTAAACCTAATCCTCCACGTAATCTTAGCCCTAAAAGTACCTCTAATCCTAAACCTAACCCTTACACTAGCCTTAGCCTAAAACATGACCCTAACCTACCCAGAAATCTAACGCTAACAATACCCCATCACTGCCTCTAACAATAAAAATAACCCTAAACCTAGCCATACACCGAATCCTCACCATAAATGTAACCTTAATCTAAATCTAACCATAAACATAATCCAGCCCTAATACTAACCCTAAACCTAGCCCTAAATCTATCCTTAAACCAACTTTAACCATAGCCCTAATTCTACACCTAGCCATAATCCTAATTGGAGCCATAATGCGACCTCTAAACTGAACCCTAAAACTTACCTAATTGTAATGGTACTTCTAACCCTATTATCCTAATCATAACCTTAAGATTAATCTATAACTAAACCTCACCCTTACTGTAATATTAAACTTTGATGTAACCACAACCCTACTCCTAGCACAAATATAACCCTAAGCCTAGCCCTAATCCTAAACCTAACCCTAAATTTATCCCTAAACCTAATCCTAGAGCAAATCCTAAACCTAAGAAAAATCATAATCTTAACACTTAACTTCACCTTACCCCTAAATACAACACTGACGCTAACCCTAACACTATCCCTAATGCTAACTCTTACCCTAACCCTAAACCTACCCCTAACCACAAACATAATCCTAGAACTATCATGAACCTCAACCCTAAACCTAAGTTTACACTTCTGCATAACCCTATCCCTAAAATTACTTCTAACCGTAAGTCTAACCCTAATCCTAGCCCTAAACCTAAACCTAAACCTAACCCTATCTGTAACATTAATCCTAACCCTTAACCTAACACTAACCCTACACATTACCCTGACCCTAACCTTAAGCATTAACCTATCCCCTACTCAGCACTAACCTAGCACTAACCCTACCTCAAATCCTAAATCTAACCCTCACCCTAACCCTAGGCCTAAGACTAACCATAATCAAAATCCTGAATCCAACCCTAGAAGTAACCCTAAACCTAAACCTAGTATTAACATTTGTCCTAACTTTAACCCTGACTTTAGACCTAACCTTAATCCAACCCTAACCCTATCCTCTTAACATAATCCTAGACCCAACACTAACCATAACACTAATCTAGACCCTACCCATAATCCTAACCCAAGGCCTAAACCTAAACCATTACCCTAAACCTGACCCTAGACCTAACCCCTCTCCTAACCCTAAACCTAAAAATAAATGTGCCCTACCTCTAACCCCAACCCTAAACCTAAGTCTAATCATAACCGTAACCCTAGCCCTAGACCTAAACCTAACCCTAAAATTAAACATATACCTAACCTTAAGTATAACCCTAATATTCAACATTGACCTAAACCTAACTTTAACACTAGTCCTAGGTATAAACCAAACCCTAACTACAGCCCTAAACATAACCTGAACCCTAAGCCTAAACCTAACCCTTAACCTAACCCTAGCCTCCAAAATCACCGTACTCTAGTTAAATCATAATCCTAAATTTTACCTAACCTTAACTCTAAACATAACCCTAGAAATAACCCTAAACCTAAACCTAACCCTAAACCTAATCCTAAACTTAGTCCTAGGCCTAAACCTATCCTTAAGCCATCGTGCACTGACCCAAACCATATACCTAAACCTACCTATAACCCTAAACATAACCCTACCTTAACCCCTACATTTTCCCTCACCAAAACCCTACCCCTAAACTTAACCCTACCTTAATCCTAACACTAAACGTAAGCCTAACCATACATGTAACCCTAGCTCTAACCCTACCTCTAACCCTAACCTTTACCCTAGACCAAACACTAAACCTAATAGTAATCCTAGCCCTACTCATAACCTTAATCAGAACGATTAACCTAATCTTCACAATAAACATAACCCTAGTCCTGATCCTAACCCTAACCCTAAGCCTCACCATAGTCCTAGCCCTAAATTTAAACCTAATCCTAGACCTAAACCTAACCTTAACACTAACCCTAAATTTAACTGTCCCTAACCCTAACCCTAAATCAAACACTATCCCTAAAACAAAACATAATGCTAAAGATAACCCCACCTCTAAAGAAAACCTCACACTAACCATAAGTGTAGCCCTTGACTTAAGCCTAACTCTAACCTAATACTAACTCTTGACCTAACCCTAGTCCTACCACAAGCCCTAGAAATAAACATAGCCCTAATTCAAACCCTAGCCATAATCATAGACCTAACCCTAACCATAAGCCAACACCGACAGGTAACCATAAACCTCTCCATAACACTAATCCTAAATCTAAACTGAACCCTAGATCTAAACCTAAACATTACCCTAAATGTAACCCTACTGCTAAAACTAAACCTAAATATGTACCATAGAAACAACCCGAAAACGAACCAAAATTTTAACCATAAACCAAATCTTAACCATACACATAATTCTAGACCTAACCATAGCTCTAACTCTAACCCAAAACCTAACCCTAACCCAATCCTATCCCTCAGCCTTAAACTAATCCTAGCCCTAACCATAAGCCTAATCCTAACTCAGAACCTACCCCAACCCTAAGCTAACCATAACCATACACGTACCCTAACAATAACCCTAACCCTAAATCTAACCCTAATCCTAACCCCTAAACCTAACCCTAGCCCTAACCCTAACACATAAACGTAACCCAGCCCTAACCCTAAATCTAACCCTTAAGAAACTACTAAACATTAACATAACACTAACCCTATCACTAAACCTAACCCTAACCCTAGCACTAACCCTAACACTAATCCTAATCCAGGCCTAACCCTAATCTAACCCTAACTCCAAACATAACCCTAGCCCCAACCCTGAACATAGTCCTGACTGTAATGTTAATCCTATCACTAAATATCACCCTAATCTTGAATCTAACACTAGATCTAGTAGTAACTCTTACTGTGGTGGTTTACATGAAAATGTCCCCTATAGACTCCAAGTATTTGGACATTTTGTCCCCAGATAATGGCGCTGTTTGGGGAAGTTTTAGAAGCACGTCTTTGGGGGTCGGCTTAGAGAGTTCTTAAGCCTTGCCAGATGTCCAGTTGTTCTCTTGCTTCCTGTGACTGCATGATCATGTGAGAGCTTAGCTTCTGCTGCTACTCGTCCAGCCACCATGGCTCCCTGTCATGACGGACTGTAATTCCCCTGGAATTGTAAGCTGAAATAAACTCTTCTTTCTATAAATTGCTCTGGTCAATGTGTCTGTCCCAGCAACAGAAAAGTGATCAGTACAGTAATTGGTACCAGGAGTGGGGTGTTGACTGTGAAGAACCTGAACATGTGGGGTTTTGGAAAACTGTGGAACACTTTGGAAGTTTGGCCTAGGAAAATCCTTGATTGCTGTAAGCGGTGCCTAACAGGCCATTCTAGTAGGGGCTTGGAAGAAAGTGGTGCTGAGAACAATGTAGTTCCCAAGGGAAATAAGGACATAAGCAGAACTTGGGATATTTTAGTAAAGAGTCTGGCTGGAGTCTGCACTAGACATAAATGATTGCCTGGGGCTAAGTTGAAAAGAAATGGACTAATTTGTCTGGTGGAAGAAATTTCAAGACAGCCTAATGTAGAAATAGTGTCGTGGCTATTAATGGTGAATATTATACAGATATACAGGGAAAAAGAGCAAATGGGGCAGAAAGAAAGAGCGTACAGGATGGATTGAAAAAGAGCCTTAGGAAGATAAATATTGGAGCCTGGGCATGTGATGGAGGGGATCGCAATGATAAGGAGATTAAAGTGATTAAGGAGGGGTCTAGAGATTGAAACTTGAGCAATGGAGAGAGTGCCTCGAGGGCAAGACCTCATGCAGTTAAGCCACCATCTTGTGAAAGGAAAATGCTGCAGTGACCACTGAAGGGAAAAGCTTCTAAGACGGAAAAAGCAGCCTGAGGTCCATCTCATACTTGCAGTAAGACTTGGCAGTGTTGCTCACCTGGTGCTGGCTTTAGAGACATTGGAAACCAGGTAGGATGAAGGAGAGGATCCCCTGCCTAGAAGAGGCACTGGAAGGCTATTGTGGGAAGCTGTGAAGGTGAAGTTTGGTTGGCAATGGGGAATCCAAGACGTTTGTGATGCCAGAGCTGTGAGGCATCTGCCAAGAAGACCTGCACACAGGGAGTGGTACCAGCACAAGAGGGAGATGTATGTTGCATGCAGCAAAGCTAAAGGGGCTGAGCCAACTAAGCCCTTTGGAAGTAAAGTCCCAGAAGTTGGATGTGGAACTACTGGATTAGGTGTTTGACTTGCTGGTTTTTGGTCTTGTATTGATCCAGTATTTCCTTACTATGCCACCATTCATCCCTTTGGGAATGGTAATATGTATTTGGTTCCACTGTATGTTGGGAGTATGTAATTTTTCTTTTGATTTTATAGAGGCTTACACTTAAGATATTTACCTAAATCCACTTTGGACTGTGGACTTTTGAATAGTATTGAGACTGATAATGACTAGGGGGACTTTGAAAGTTGGACTAAATGTATTTTACATTTTAGATGATCATGAGCCAATGGGGGCCAGGGGGTGGAATGTAGTGGTTTGAATGAAAATGTCCCCCATAGCCTCCAAGTGTTTGGACTTTTTGTCCCCAGATGATGTCCCTGTTTTGGGATGTTTTATAAGGTGTGGCTATCCTGGAAGAAGCACGTCACTGGGGTTGGGCTTAGAGGGCTCTTAAGCCTTGCCACGCCTCCAGCCATCTCTTGCTTCCTGTGCCTGCATGATGATGTAAGAGCTTCCCTTCTGCTGCTCCTGCTCCAGCCACCTCCAGCCACCATGCCTCCCTGCCATGACAGACTGTAATTCCCCTGGAACAGTAAGCTCAAATAAACTCTTGCTTCTATAAATTGCTTTGGCCAGTGTTTCTATCAGAGCAACAGAAAAGGGACTAATACTCACATACACACAGAAAATGGGAAAAATATATGAATAGGTATTTCTAAAAGAAGACATACAGATGGTTAATAGGTGTATCAAAAATTACTCAGTATAATTAATAACCATGGAAATGTAAATTAAACCATAATGAACTATCACTTAATATCTGTTAGAATGCCTATTATATAAAAGATAATAAGTTCTACCAAGGTTGTGGAGAAAAGGGAAAAACACATGTAGTAATTGCCACAATTTATCTCATTTTAATAATGAGGAAACTGAGGCACAGATATGCAAAGTTATAACGGCAGCTCATGATTTCATTCTAACTGTAGGGACAAAAGCCAAGTATGTAGGCCTTTAGTGCTATTTAGGGAAGCAAGACTACAAAAATAGATGAATGTAGCACATGTATGCTATGAGGGCTGCTGTAAGTACATACCACACCAGAAATGAGATATATCCTTCTTTCCACATTTCAATTAAAAATGTATATATGATTATGGTATATAACAGGATGTTTTGAAATGTGTGTTCATCATAAAATGGCTAAACAAATCTGTTAAATGTTTTATGTCATACACTTATAAATTTTGTAATAAAAGAGAACCCTTTAAACATAGTCTCAGAATTTTTCAGGTATATAATTCATTATACTAAGTAAAGCCACCATGCTGTGCAATATCCTCCTGCCTATCATATTTTAACGCCTTTAACCAACATCTTCCAGTTCCCACAACCCCCATCTCCTATTATCCATCATTCTTTTCTCTGCCTGCATTAGCTCAACCTTTTAAATTTTTACAAATAACCAAGATTATGTGATCCCTGCATTTCTGTGTGTGACTTTTTCACATAACATAATGTCCCCCAGTTTTATATACAGTATGACAAATGAAAGTACTTTCTTCTAAGGTTGACTAGTACTTCATTGTGCATCTATACAATATTTTCTTTAATTATCAATGTATACTTAGATTTATTCTATATCTTGGCTATAGTGAAAAGTGATGTCTTGAATTTCAATGTGCAGGAGTCCTTTCCACACACTGATTTCATTGTTTACATTTTCCCAGTAATGAATTTGATGTATATTATAGTGGTTCAATATTTTAATTTTGGAGGATATTCCTTAACTCTATTGTACATGATATACTGAGGCAGGATCTCTGACTAACTTGGAGCTCTCTAATTCCAGATAATCTAGCTAACCATCTCATCCAGGGATTGCTTAACTCTACCTCCAAAGTGCTGAGATGAGAGGTGGCTACTACGACCACCTAGCATTTACGTGGGTTCTGGGAATCTGAACTCTGGGTACTCATGCCTGCACAACAAGTGCTTTATCTACTGCACCATTTTCACAACTCCTCTCTTGGGCTCTTATTGTGCTGTAACATGGTAGGTGCCTCTACTCTGACTACTCACTAGAAGCAACATAGGTGTCGATCAAATGATAAATGAATAATGAAAAGAGGTACATTTACACCATGGAATATTATTCAAGTATTAAGCAAGTTGAAATTATGAATTTCACAGGTAAATGGATAGAACTGGAAACAATCATTCTGAGTCAGGTAACACAGACCCAGAAAAATGAAATTTTATGTTCTCGCTCATAATTGGATGCTAGCTTTGAATCTTTAGATAGTTGTTTTTCAATTGGAAAATCCATAGAGTTCAGGAAAGTAGTAAAGGTTCACTGGGGGAGGCTTCTTGGAAGGGGAAAGAGAATACAGTTTTATAAATGGGGAAAGGGGAGCAATGGAATATGAAGAGTTAAATAGGTTGGGGAATGGTAGTGCAGGGTAGAAAAGGGATTAAGGGGGTGATAACTAACACTAATGGCCTTTTGAAAAAGTCAAATGGAAATTTATCACTATAGAAGCTTCTTAAAGTATTTACATATGCAATATAAAAATAATTTAAATGGCGTCACCCCATATCAGGGGCCAGTTCCCCACAGACAGCATAGGTTAACAAATAAAAACCCCAATACTAGGAATGGGCTTCGTTTTTGGGAAATTTTGACCAGGGGTGATCTCATAGACCCTCACACAATACTGGCTATTGCTATTGCTCTTGGTTACTCATAAGAGCTTAATGGTAAGACCTTATTGCTGAAGATACTATGTATGTTGTATTAGTCACTTTTCTCTTCCTGTGATAAAAATACTGATCAGAGCAATTTATAGAAGGAAGAGTTTGTTTGATCTTACGGGTCCTGAGGAATTATAGTCCATCATGGCATGGAGGCATGATGGCTGGAGGTGCCTGGTGCAGGAGCAGTAGAAATGAAGCTCTCACATCATCATGCAGGCACAGGAAGCAAGAGACTGACTGGAGATCTAGCCAGGCTTAAGAACTCTGTAAGTCCACCCCCAGTGACATGCTTCCTCCAGGATAGCCACACCTTCTGAAAACTCCCAAAACAGTGCCATCTTCTGGGGACAAAATGTCCAAACACTTGGAGCCTATGGGGGACATTTTCATTCAAACAATCACATATGTGTAGCATTTTTTAAAAAAAAAATTAAAGCGGTAATTCTTTTTCAATGAAGTCTTAAAAAGAATTTTAAAAGAAAAAGGGGTAGAAGCATTACTGCTGTAGTTTAGCAGATGAAAGGGTCAGACTATTTTTCTGTCACTTCTCTGTAATCTGTGTGAGTCTCAGAGGTCTGCCCTCAAAGTCATAAAGCTCAATATGACACAATTTTATTTACCCTGTTTTCTATAATAAGGCCACAACTCTTCATGGTGCTCTTCTGCATTATTTTCACTTTAAGCCCATGTGTTATTTATTTCTCCATAGTGCCATCAAAATGTTACAATATAATTCACAGTGTTCCTTTGTGACATCACAATGCTCCAATGTGCTAACACTATGGTCCCAAATGTGCCATCACAATGTTACAATATGACTTCACAATGTTTCATTGTTAAATTACAATGCTCCTTGGTGCCATTACCGTGTTACAATATAACAGCAAAATGTACCAATGTTCAATTACAATGCTCTAATGTGATATCATAATGCTTTAATCTGCCAAAACGTTAGGTCCATGTGCTAGTATATTGCCTCCATATGCCAACAATGTTACAATATGACTTCTGAATGTTCCCTTGTGACATCATAATGCTTGAATGTGACATCACAATGCTCCAATATGCCAACACTATGGCCCCACGTGCCATTATACTGCCCAAATTTGGCATCACAATGTTGCAGTATAACTTCACAATGTTACATTTTGACATCTCAATGCTCCATTGTGCCATCACAATGTTACATTTTATTTCACAATGTTTGATTGTGTCATCACAATGCCCCAGGGTGTCATCACAATGATCCACTGTGAAATCACAATGCTCCAATGTGCCATTGTAATGCTCCAGAATCTCAACACTACGGCCACGTGTGACATTATACTGCCCCAATATGTCATGACAATGTTAAAATTTGACTTCACAATGCTCCAATGTGACATCTCAGTGCTCCAGTGTGACACCACAATGCTCCAGTGTGCCAACATTATTGCCCCATGTGCCATTATATTGCTTCAATGTGCCATCGCAGTGTTACAGTATG
>NW_008350122.1:56000-56717 GCF_000622305.1 Nannospalax galili
GGACTGACTGGAGATCTGGCCAGGCTTAAAAACTCTGTATGCCCACCCCCGTGACATGCTTCCTTCAAGATAGCCTCACCTTCTGAAAACTCCCAAAACAGCGCCATCATCTGGGGACAAAATGTCCAAACACTTGGAGCCTATGGGGGACATTTTCATTCAAACAATCACGTATGTGTAGGATTTCTTTTTAAAAATTTTAAAGCCATAATTCTTTTTCAATGAAGTCTTAAAAAGAATTTTAAAAGAAAAAGTGGCAAAAGCCTTACTGCTCTAGTTTAGCAGGTGAAAGTTTCAGACTATTTTTCTGTCACTTCTCTACAATCCGTGTGAGTCTCAGAGGTCTTCCCTCAAAGTCACAAAGCTCCATATGACACAATTTTATTTACCCTGTTTTCCATAATATAGCCACAAGTATTCATGGTGCTCTTCTCCATTATTTTCAGTTTAAACCCATGTGTTATTATATTTCTCCATAGTACCATCAAAATGTTAAAAGATGACTTCAAAATGTTCCTTTGTCATTTCACAATGCACCACTGTGACGTCACAATGCTTCAGTATGCCAACATTATTGCCCCATGTGCCTATATATTGCTCCATAGAGCCATCAAAATGTTGCAATATGAATTCACAGTGCTCCAAGATGACATCACAATGCTCCAATGTGCTAACATTATCTCCACAAGTAACATTATCTTGCTCCAATATGTCATC
>NW_008350123.1:0-1362 GCF_000622305.1 Nannospalax galili
CAATACTGTATTAATAAAATATAGTATGCTTAATGCAGTTAAATGCTACTCTAGATAAGTACCCATGTTTATTTGAAATGGGTTATATTCTGGTTCTCTGGAGGAACAGAATTGATTGAATATATCTATCTATAGCTCTATCTACCTATCTATCTATCTATCATCTATTTATGTATCATCTATCTATGTATCATCTATCTATCTCTATCTATCTATCTATCTATCATCTATCTATTTATCTATCTATCTATCATCTATCTATCTATCATCTCTCATCTATCTATTATTTGTCGATCATCTATCTATCTACCTAAGGATAGATAGGGAATTTATTAAATTGGTTTAGATACTATGGTCTCTGTAGTTCAAAATGGCTGTGCCAGAATGGAGAGGTTGAGAATCCAGTTTTGGGTAATTCCATGAGCCGGATGAGTCAGGAGTCCTAATCTGTTGCTGAGGATTCCTGGAGATCTGCTGGTCTTTAGTTATTGTGGACCCTGAAGAAATTGGTTCTCATGTTGGCAAAGGAATGCCACAGTAAGACAGATAAACTCACTAGTGAGAGAATAGGTAAGTAGGCAAAAGATGAAAGTTAACTTAGTCCATGTATTTTTTTAAAATCTTGGCTACCATTAAAACTTATTGCCTACCTCTAAATTTAGGGTGGGTCTCTGGTTCAAATAATATGATCAAGAAAATCCTGCACTTTAGTTGATTCCAGATTCAGTCAAGTTGACAACCAAAATCACATGAGGAAGTAACAAATTCTATTTATAAAGCAAAATATTAACATTTAATATATCTGTACAGAAAAATACTTGGAAAGAATTTTATGAAATTGTTATCTGAAGTTTTTTCTAAGTGTTATGTTTATAGGACATTTTATATTTATTTTGCCATTTGTTTATCTGTTGATTTTCCTGTTTTCTTGCTAAAATATATTATTTTGAGAAAAGTAAAAAGAAAGCAAACTAATGCTTCTATGCTTAAAGGAATCATGTTTGATTTGTATCTCTCTCTCTCTCTCTCTCTCTCTCTCTGTATGTGTGTGTTTATTTGTATGTGTGTGATCCTAAAGTAAATTAGCATCAATGTTATTAACAAAAAGACAATTCAGAATTCAAGTTGATATATAAAATACCAAGAAGGCATAGTACTTACAGTGATGGCAGTATCCAAAATCACACTGTTAGCGATTTTCCTAAACTGAAGTACATAAAGGTCAACAATGTGACTGCTAGGGAACACAAATGCCATCATCTATAATATAGGTGAAGAGGTAACAAAGGATAAAGTCTGATTTAATATAGAAGGCTGCTTGCAAATTGCACATACACATTCATTCTTTCCAGTGAGAGATGT
>NW_008350123.1:2530-21313 GCF_000622305.1 Nannospalax galili
CAGCATTCTGCAGACTCTTAGTCTCTACACTTTGGCAATTTGTGACCTTTTGTGTTCCTGGCCCTCCGTTGCATGAGGGAGCTTCATTGATGAGAACTGAGAGATTTATTGTTGGCCCCTTTACCCCTTGTTCCATGAGGAGTCTTGGGTGTAGAGGTTGCATTGTAGATGTGCCACTTAGACTTGAGCAATTCACAGACACTGTCTGTGTGCGGCCAGTTGTGATACTTTCCATCTGGTGCAAAAGAAGCTTCTTTGATGAGTGGTGACTGGGATATTTGTCTGTAAATATAAGGATACATATTTTACACATAATAAGAAATCACATTAGTTTAGGGATGTGACAGTTCTAGGGTTTTCTCTAAGATCTATGACCTCTCCAGCCATGTGTATTTGGCTATGTTCACAGTACCACATGAGTTCCCTCCCATTGAGTAGGCTTTAAGTTCAATTAGGTAGCTGTTGATTGCCCCCAAGATAAAAGTGCCGCTACTGTCCCCATATAGTTTACCATACCAGTCATTGTTGTGGTCTAGTTTGTGTCAAGTTGTCCAAAAATAACCACCGTTCACTCTTGTAACCTGAAGTTCATCCGTCCAACCACTATGATGCAAGCTATTGTTCTGCTTCCTTTCCATGCTCTGCAGAAGGAATCAAGCAGGCAGAAGCCCATCCCCTCTCCCACCCAATCAGTAGCATGAAGGGGAGGGGCTGCTGCCATATTGTGCATGGGGGGTGGGGGGAGGAGCAGAACAGTGAATGGTGGGCAAGCAGGGTGAGATGGCAAGGCACCTCGAGGGTGAGATGAGGCACTCAGACCTCGGAGAAGGATGAACTGGTGGCGGGCATTTCAAATACAAACCCATGAGAATTCAAGCTTTTGTAAGTCACCCTTTCCCAGATGTGATAAACTAGGCAAAACCCTAAATAGAAGGTATTCTGATGGTTTGTCAGCCCTGGGACCTCAGAGGTTACAAGCGTGTGGGTCTCCCAAGAAGGGGGGGGGCAAATATGGTGAAACACCCCTCTTAAAAATCATCAAAAGACAAGTCAACATTTGAAATACACTTGTATCATAGGAATAGATATGAGCTGTTGCATGGTGGTAGTTCATAAAAGTCAACCAACATTCACAGTGAATTGTATTTTGAAATATTGCATCAGGTTGTATAGGTGTATTTTTATTTTTAAGGCATTTCTCTCTAGTGAATGGCTCACATTGATTTTTAAGAGCTACTGTTTTTTTTTTTTCAAATTCCACTTTGATTTAAAATACTTCAATCTCAGATTCAAATTTAAATATTTTTCTGTGCCCAAGAGGCGTGTAAGGAGACATCATCCCACAATGCTCTCAAGTAAATGACTCAGTCTCACAAAAATATTACTGAACATTGAAATGTAACTCATCTGCCCAGGTATCATTTCATCCTACTTTAAGCATCATTCTTTTCCAACCAGTCAGCACTTTCAGGAGTTTCACGGTGCAAATGTAGGCAAAACTCATAAGAAACTGCATTTCATCAGCTGAAAGGAATGTTAATGCGATGAGAAGAAATTGTAAATGAAGTTTTCATTATTGCTTATTTTGTGGCATAGCTATTCCCTGAATTCAGCTTTCTAGCCTTATTTTCCATGGAAGATAGTGTTCAGAATTTTGACATTCATAATTTTGAAATTTTAAATTTTAACAAAGTGAAATTGTGATTTTCAGGATTTTTAAACTTCAGAGTACTTAAACTTTAGAAATTTTGACATTTTGATATTTCAGCATTATGCTTGGGGGATGGTATCTTTCAATATTTGATAGCCAGTCATTCTGTTCATGAAAGTTTCAAAGATACCACTAATAGACCAGGAAAAAAATCAATTTCAAAAAGATTTGTTTTGCATTTATTATCCTAGGCTTGTTTAATTTATTCTTTTATCAGATTTATTGGTTATAATTCATATTTTATGTTTATATTCTTTATGACTACTATCAGTTTTTAAAATCCTTTTTTTAGGCTTTAACTTTCAAATAGTAATGTTCAAATAGAATGAAGTGTTGTGGGAATAGGTTTCCCTGCATCTATTTTCTTTTATGTCTTCTAGGATTCATTTTATTTTTGTTATTCCACTATAAATCATCTTTATATTTTTCAAAATTATTCATAATTATATTTGTTAACTTGACAGAGACAAGATAACTGTCATAAGTTCCTTTTTATTTAGGTTTATATAGTATCAAAAGTTAATTTATTCTTATCTCTCACCTCTCTGACTTTTTGGAGTAAGTTTATAGTTTTAGTCTGTGTGTGTGTGTGTGTGTGTGTGTGTGTGTGTGCGCGCGCACACACATGTGTGTGTGTCTGTGTCTGTGTGTGTCTAGATCATTGTGGGTGACGTGCCCTTGAGTATATTCTCCTTGGTTATATAAGAAAGCAGATGGACCATAGGTCAGAAGAACAAGCTAGCATGGAGCATTCTTCTGTGGTCTGTTTCAGTTTCTACGTCAAGGTGCCTGTCCTGAGTTCCTGCTTGAATTTTATCAGTGATAGACTATCATTTGGAAGTGTAAGATGAAATAAACCCTTTCCTCTCCTACATTGCTTTGGGAAATGGTATTTATCACAGAAACAAAACAAAACAAAACTGTCATTAGAACTGAGAGTACTACAGCTGTGACAGACCTGATGATGTGGTTTTATGAAGATTTGTGGAAGTTGGGGTTTGGAGAAAAAAAATCATAGAGTACCAGGAGATTAGTCAACTCTTGTATGGCAATTTGGAAGATAATGCTGAGAAAGGTGTAGCTGATGGAGGACTGATTTGGGACATTTCAGAGGGAAGTTTGAAAGTCCATCAAATATTCTCGAACAGGGCCATTTATGTGATATTCTGAGTTGAGAGTCTGTGGTTTCTATTCAGCTTGGTCTGAAGAATCAGCAGTGATTAATAACAGATCAGCACCACTGAAGTGAAACCTTTGTTTTACTAGGACAACTGATGTTAGGTAGCTAAGGCTAAAAAATCATCTGTGGTTAATAATACACTAGTATCATTGAGGTGGAATCTTCTGGAACATATTTTCTCTGGGTCAGCATGCAGAAGCTGTGGGACAAAAGGGTCCAAGGTTGCATCTCAAGCTGGAAGCTGAACTTGGTAATATGTAAAAATCTTCCACATGGTACTAGTTTTGGTGACATGAAAGCTGAATAATTGAAGAAGTCATGGAAAGAAGCTGAGTCTTTGAATCCTGAGAGTGAGGAGAGACCATTAGTGAAGGTCCTGTCTCAGTTGCAGTGAAGACTTCCCTTGATTGAAGGAGTAATGAAGAGAATCTAAGGTTCATATCCTGAGAATCCAAGAGAGACCATTGGTAATGATGCAGCTCCAGGTGAAGTGGAGGCCCCAGCATATTTGAGATCTAGTTTCTTAGAGTGACCACCAAGGACAGTGGCAAGTGTGGAGTGGAGCTATCCTCAGCCTAATGACAAGTTGTGTGTGGCAGAAACAGATAAGTGGAGCTTCCCGCACCTTTTGGAAACCAGAAGCTCATGAATGAAACCCAGATGGCCGACCTTAATCTACACCACAGGACTTTGGATTTTTTTAAGCAGGCCCAATTCCTCACTATTGAAACAAGAAAGCAATGGGGCTTCAGAGATGGCTCAGAGGTTAAGAGCATTTGCTTCTCTTACAGAAGAGTCAGGTTCAGTTCCTAGCATTCACATGGTGGATAAAACCCTTAGGTAACTCCAGTTCCAGGTGATTTGATGCCCTCTTCTGGCCTCTGTGGGCATTTTATGCACAAGGTGCATGTATACACATGTAGGCAAAACATTTATACACTTTCTGTGGTTAATAATGATACATATTGACATCTAAGGCCTGGGTGCTGAGATCCATAAATTAGAGAGAACATGTGTCACTTGTTTTACTAAGTGAAATTCATGACTCCATCTCTTTTTACCAGAGTTGAGCTGCGTTGTGTAAATATACTTCATTTTCATTATCCATTCATCCACAGATGGGCATTTAGTTTGTTTCCATTCCTTAGCTATTATGAAAAAAAGCAGTAACAACATGGCTGTGCAAGTATCTTTGCAATAGCATGAGTCCTTTGGGTATATGATAAGGAGTGGTATAATAGAACCAATTTATAGATTCAATGAAATTTCAATTAAAATTCTCATGAGATTCTTCACACAAATAGAAAAATACATTATAAAATCTATATGGCAACATAGTATACCAGGATAGCCAAAGCAATCCTGAGCACAAGGACAAGGATGGAGGGATAACCATACCAAACTATATTTCAGAGCTATGCTAATAAAGTCAGCATGCTATTGGCCCCCAAATGGACATGTGATATGAATGGAGCAAAATAGTAGCCACAAATATGAGTGTATGTAATTACAGCCACCTGATATTTGACAAAAGTGCCAAGAACACACATTGGAGGAAAAACAGTACCTTCAACTAATGGTGCTTTCAAAATTGGGTGTCTGTGTTCAGAGAAATGAAATCAGTCCCATTCTCATCACCCTGCAAAGAGTCAACTCCAAATGGATCTAAGACAGCAATGTGAAGTCTGAAATGATGAAATTGTAAGAAGAAAATGTAGGCAGTACCCTACAAGATATAGGTGTAAGAAACATTTTAAATCAGACATCAGTCCCTCAAAAATTAAGGTCAACAATGAACAAATGGCTGTCATTAAATTAAAAATTCACTGTACAGCAAAGGAAATAATCCAGTGAAGAGGAAGCCCATAGTGTAGGAGAAAATCATTAAATATACATCTGAGCATTAACATTCACAATATATAAAGAAGCAAGAAAACAAAGAAGCAAGAAAAAAATTAACCAGTTGAAAAATGGGATATGAATCGCAACAGAGCACACTCAAAAGAAATAATAGCTAAGAAACACACTAGAAGGTGTTCAACATCCTTAGTAATTAGGTAAATGCATATCAAAACTACTTCACACTTTCATCTAACTCCAGTCTGAGTGTCAAGATTAAGAGAACAAATGACCCCAAGTGCTGGTGTGGATGTGGGGAAAGGGGATTGCTCAAACACTGTGGGTGGGATCACAAATGGCTGCAATCACTTGGGGACTCAGTATTGAGGGCTCTTTTTAAAAAATATTTTATGTATTATTTTTGTTTTATGTGTATGTGTGTATTGTCTGCATGCATGTAAGTGCACACATGTGCAATGAGGTCAAAGGAGGGCATTAGATCCACCCCCCCCGCCCCCCGGAACTGGAGTTACTGAGGGTTGTTTGTTGCCATGTAGGTGATGGGAATCAAGCCTGGGTCCTCAGCAAGAGCAGTCAGTGGTCTTAACCTCTGAGCCATCTCTCCAGCCTCAATACTGAGAACTCTTAAAAAATGAAAAATAAATATACTATTTGCTTTTTGGTTTTAGGACAGGGTCTCACTGTGTAGCTCTGACTAGCCTGGAACTCATATAGAACAGTCTGGCCTCGAACTCATAGAGATCTGCCTGCCTTGGCCTCCCAACTGCTGGGATTAAAGATGTGGCCCACTATACCTAGCTACAATTTGCTCTTTACTTTATCTTAAACATATTTTGAGCATTTCATTTATCAGGAAATATTCCTATACCTATTTTGTAGGTTCATGATATTCTACATTTCAGAAAACTTTAAAACGATGTTCTCTCTTGGAATACTTAGATTTTCAGTTTTTAATTTTCATGAATATGCTGTTTAGCCAATTTTCTTAACATAAATTATTGGCATTGAATATCTGGGTCATGATATTCAATAAGTATTCTATGTCCTTAAAACATAAATTGGTCCCATAAGATTTTTTCTAATGATTAAAACTGACATGTCAAAACTGATAACTGATTTAATTGGAAAATTCAAGACATCCATAGACTGAAAACTAGGAGCAGGAGGATTTGGCTCACTTTTAGAGCATGCTGGGTTTGTTTCTTATTTAAAAAAAATAACAATAACAAAAAATAAAATAAAAACTGTTATATTTTTAGGAAAACTATGATTATCCATGCAGTTGGATAAACTAGTGGAGCTTTTCCATGGATCTATGAATTAGACATAATTAGGAGATAAAGGAACAGTGAGTGTGTGGAAGGATGTAGACAGAGTAAAAGGAGCCTTCTTACTTGTCTGGATTCTGAATATTCTATGCCCTTTAAACTGAGGGTCTAACCCTTGTGAACCGCCTGGTTTTCCATCATGATATTCTTAGTAGAGAGGCAGTTAGAGTTTGGTCTCTGACTATGAAGCAGCATTAGCAGCAGTCATTTCACATCTGTGAAACGCAGCCAGACTTTCTGGGATCTGGATGGGCATAAAGGAGTCACCATGACTACAATTCTGGGGAACACAAAGGCTCTGTACAGAGGCCACTTCATGGAAGATGAACCGAAAGAAATGCTATGGATGTGTCCGAGAGAGGTACAAGTGTGGTGCTGCTTGTGTTTGTTAGAAAGGAAGACTTTCTAGCAAATAATAATTAGAAAACCCATGTTTTCTTAATTTAGAATGAATAAATGTGTGATTTATGGACTACACCAGCAAACTAATATTAGAGGTGGTGAAAATTATAAACTCTCCTTGGAGAATGTGTGCCCATCCCCTGTACATTGCATTATTGGAAAAAGCCGGATATCAGAAATAACACTTTACAGCATTTTTAAGTGCATTAATAAACAATGAACTTTCTTACACATTATTTTCTGTTTGTTTCTGGAGAGACATATCTGACCTTATCTTATAAATGCATTGGTTTGTTCAAAGGAAATAGAGTTAAAAAATAGTCACAAATATACTATAAAAAGTAAAGCTCTATTGTTACTGATTTACAACATTGCTACTTTTAGGAGGTAATCGTGCTGAAATATGACCACTGTCCCCTGACATCCAGGTTAGCACTAGAGTTCACAGTCAATGCCATACCACACAAATGGAAAAGCTTAGCAGAATACCGATGAGCTCTTATTGTTATATTTCATTGTTAATATTACACTAAAACCTACTATAAACATTCTAAACTTTGAAAAAATATCTGGCAATAGGTTTTGGCCAGCTAAAATTGTTTTCCACTGGCTGAACATGATGAAATTTTTATTTAGTTATTTTCTGAACATGAAAAGCTTTTGAATATTTTTAATGAAGACCATAGTTAGACTTTTTATACAAGTATGGTTAGCTAGTTGAACATGGTATAATGGAAGAATGAATGATCGCATGATAAAATAGCAAGACTAAAATATTTTTTCTAAGAACTATTCCATTTCATAGCTTAATCTACAGCAAATATATCCATATTGAGAAACTATATTAATAAACATGTTAACTTTATATATCATCACATTAAATGAATTTTAAAGGTAGCTTTGCATTATTTCTGAATAACAAAGCAACTATTTCAAAGTACATAGCATTATTCTGACCTTAAAATTCTATAAATTAAAACTGAAAATTATGAGCTTGTATGGAATTAGTATATATTTTCAAATCTAAAAACAATTTCTAAAACAATCATATGAAGGTGAAGGGTTTAATTCTTCAAGGATTTTATTGTTTGTAAAAGCTAATGAGCATGGCTATAAGCCAAGTTCTTTAAGACTTATATTGCATGTGAAATCATTATTAGAAATTGTGGTGAGAAGCATATATTTGCTGTACTGTAATTTCATCCTAACAATAAGTCATTTTATTAATTTTTCAGTGTCTAAAGCCTCTTTCTTTTATTTTAAATGCCTTTCAATAGCCTCCCACTGTGCATTATCATTGGACTAAAGTAATTTATAAATATCTTCTAGAAGTACACTAATTCTACCTTAGAATATTGAGCCTTTTCTGTAGAGCTCTTGTGACAGCAGTTGTATTATTTATAATTAATATGAGATTACAGTTATTCTTAGCATTTACAATAACATGATCTATAATACAGAAGAAGGAAATCTAATTTTGTAGTTAAATGTTCGAAGGAGTTGAAAGTCTGCATCTTGGTAAGACCTTAAGTGGATATGGAATAAAATAATGGGCATAAATTAATTACTGACAATAATAAAAATTTTAATCTGCTAATGTCACAATTTATTTGTGGATTTTGATGCCCCTCTAACTATCAGAAATTCAGAAAAAGAATCATAACAACTACAATATGCTGATAAATAAGTAAAGTCCAGACTTTTTAATGAAAGTAAAATTATGATTAATATTTTCATTATAAAATTCTTTACTATGTGGAATTTTTGAAAATTATAATTTCTTTGGGAATTTATTCATGTATATTAGAGTGACAAAAAATTATACAAAATTCGGTGGGCATCTGTTTGAAAAATCCCCATTATTTCATTGTAAATTCTATGATTTTCAAAATAGTTTGATCCAGTCATGAGAAAGGGTAGGTCTACACAACTAAGAATTTTGTTTTTGGCACAGGTGCACTCACATGTATGTAGGCAATACGCTCATATACATAAAATCAAACTAAGAAATATAATATTAGAAAAAAAAGAATTTTGTTTTCATTTGTTTATTCATGGTGAGGTCCTTCTATGTTGCTCAAGCTGAACTCATAGTTCTTTTGTTGCTGTGGGTCTGGCACTGTTGTGGATCCAGCCCAACACCTTGTGTAGAGTATTAAGCACTCTGGTTTTATTGAACCACATTCTCATTCTTACCAACCTGTTTTTTAACTCAAAGTGTCATCCTGCCAAATCTCCCTAGTACCTGGGACTGAGAAGTTTGAAACAGTACTAACTTCAGTATACATTTGATGGCAAAGAAACATTAAGTAGTCTGAATAGTTTAGACAAAAAATATTAATGCTTCTATCTAGCAGGAAATCAGTAATGGAAGTTGATAGTGTAGATAGTGCTGGCACAAATGACTGACTGGGGTTCCTTTTGCTCTAGTCAGGTGGGCATCATGGGTAGACCGAGGTAACTTCCTCAAAGTTTTGTACTGAGCCTGAGTGCCAGAGGCCTGCAGGCCAGGATTTGAAATATCAGAGGCTTCTAATACTAGGCAGTGAACTAGAAACTTAATGCTCCAAACTACTGGCCTTTCACCCAGCAGCTAGTGGTGGGTTATGAGAACCTCAACTATAATTACAAAGTAGTGTGGCAGCCCCTGAGCTTTGGCTTTTCTGAATGCTTGGCTCTTAAGGTTTGGTAGAGCCCTTGAATTCTTCCAACAAGCTGAGTCCTCTGTCTAAATGCTTTATAGTCCCTTGCTTTCCCTAAGAAGTCTTAGTTCTCTTCACCTCGTGCCTTAGTATTTAAGCAAACCCTCATTACCTCTGTGCTCTTTGCTTCGAGCCTTTCTTTGGACCTCTTTTCTCTTCCAGATGAACCAAGGGCTTAAGAAAGTCCAAAGAGTCATCTTGTAGCTGTTGCTGTTTGGTGCATAGTACTAGAAGCCCAAGGTGTCCTCTACCCTTAGTATTACCAGCTTAGTACCATTATACATGCCATAAGTATGCAATAAAAGACCTTCCAGGCTGGGTATGGTGGTATATACCTTCATTCTCAGGACTCGGAGCAGAAGCAGGAAGATCTCTGATGTTTTAAAATCAGTCTGGTCCATATGACAAGTTACAGGCTAGTAAGGGCTTTATAGTGAGAACCTATCACAAAACCTAGAAATAAAGCAACAACAACAAATGATCCCTTAGTGGAAACTTTCATTGGTGTCTAAAGTTAAGACATAGCCTAGTGCACTGACTAGAAATGAGTGAGAAGTCTTCTTGTATAGCTACAAGAGCGGTGCAACATGCTTGTGTAGAAATCTTGTTTCATTTCCTTTTGTTTTGTTTTGTTTTAGTCAACAAAAGTCTCCCTGTAGTCCCACCTGGCCTGAAACTTGCTATGTAGACCAAACTAGATCCATCTGCCTCTGCCTCCTAAGTGCTGGCATTAAAGCAGTGGGCCACCAAACCAGACTCAAACTTCCATTGTTTTACATTTTATAAATTTATTTGTGCAGAGTTTTGAATTGAACCAATTACAACCTTCTCTAGGCAGTATGTCTCTTTCCATTAATCATGATCCTCAAATATGCATCGTCCATGGGCCTACCTGTGCACCAATCACAGTCCTAGTGTATGTACCAAATCACATGTCTCCTATACATACACAGACTCCTTTCTGCTAATTGGAGTTCTCTTGTCTCTGTGTCTCTGGGGTATGTGCATCTCCTCCTTCTTCTCTCCCTATTCCCTGATCTCCTTGAAGATTGATATTGCAAGGTTGAGAGCAGCTGTGGAGGTATTCTATAAGGGCTGTCAGCAGGATCATGTGAGGTTTCTGAAGTTTCTCCTGGCAGAAGTGAGGCCTTCTGGAACTGGTGTAGGTTATAGAGAGGAGGTGTGAAGTGTTCAGAGCAGCTGGGCTAGTATGAAAACAGTCTAGCTGGTCATCAAGAAGGGGGTTGCTTGACTGATAAGAGACCTCTCTTCAAGTGGTTGTTCAGAGTTGTTCAAGAGACTCCCGAAATACCACAGGCTATTGCCAGAGCCCTTGGTTATCTCTCAGAACTGGAAGATAAGACCCTACTGCTGAATAAAGGACATACTTTAGACATAGGACTTGGATCAATGGATCAGGAACTGACCTGGAAACCTTCTACCTGAAGTTTAGCTCTCATAGTTCTGAAGGATACTATGCAAGCAGCTAATGGAGAAAATCAGTGATCCAATCCAACCCAGCCTTAAAGCCTAACAACTGTAATAACCAGCATAGCAAACTACTTTTATTGATGCAGTAGTGGTAATGTTATCTGGGGGTAATCAACAGCTATCTAATTGAACTTAAAGCCTCTCAATGGGAGTGAACTCTTGGGTGGCACTGTAAACACAGTCAAATACACATGGCTGGAGAGGTCATAGATCCTAAAGAAAAATCCTATCTCTGTAATATATCTAGACAAATGAAATTTCTTACCATATGATAAATATAAATCCTTATATTTACAGACAAAAGTACTGTACACTACTTCTCAAAGAATCTTTTTTTCTGCAACAGATGGAGGCTACTGCAGAAACCCACAACTGGTCAGACACAGAGAATATACCTCTGAGAGATTCCCAGCCCTAGGATATACATATATACAGTTGAATTATCTATATCTAAGACTCATGGAATATAGTAGAATGGGGGTAGATAGAAAACTAGTGCATCGCTCAACTCTCACCAGTTACGCTTCCTTATACGACAGAGTATGATGCACACACAAGGCCACAACCCATCAACTTTTAAAGAATAAGAGACTGCAGTGTGTGTGTGCGTGTGTGTGTGTGTGTGTGTGTGTGTTCCTGGATAGGACTCTTCTATCAAACCTCTCCCACCCACAGCTCAGGGATTATTGATAGAAAGAGGACAGAAATACTGTACGAGCCAAGGTTGTGCATGAACACAAGGAAACAGACACTTTCAAGGCACTTTAGAACTTGTGGCAATGGTGGCATCGAGTACAGGACCTATGCCAACTCAGAGAAGGGCCCAGAGCGGAGCAAGGGAAATGGGTGGTGGGTCAGCCATAATGTGGGAACAATTGGAGACTGATTTACTACTGGGTGAGGGAGAGTAGGCTTTACCAATGATCTCTAGATAGGCTGACTAGACTTCAGTCGATGAATTTGCACTGAAGGACATCTGGGTACAAATGCTTGACTGGATAGGTCTTAATATGATTGGTGGGATACATGAGGTCCAGTGAAGGTGTGGGGGGAATGGATGGGGAAGGGAGTCTGAATATGATTAAGAACAATTGTATGAAACGTACAAAAGCTCAATAATTTGTTTTATGTTTGTATAAAATTAATCTTTGGTGAGGGGTGACTGGGACATTTGTCTGTAAATATAAGGATATGTATTTTGCATATAGTAAGAAATTACATTAGTCTAGGGGTGTGACAATCTTGGGGTTTTCTATAAAACCTAGGACTACTCTAGCCATGTTTATTTGGTTATGTTTACAGCACCACACTTGAGTTTCCTCCTATTGGGTGGGCTTTTAGTCCAATTAGGTAGCTGTTGATTGCCCCCAAGATAAAAGTGCCAAAATTGAAACATAAAAGAAAGTTGGAAATGTTTGGGCATGATCCTGAAGATTATAATGTTTTGAAGAAAGAAAAAAAAAAGAAAAACTAAGAGATATTGTGGATTGTTTAGAGGTAGACTAAACTTAAATTTTCTCAGGTTTCGAGAGTTTATTGAAAAGATGACGTATTGGTAAGATTTGGAAGAGAGGTACTTTTAGGAATAAAGGTTCAAAGTAATAGACTACCTCTGAATTGTTTGGATTTGAAAAAAAGTTGGGAGCTGTTTGATATATACTGATCTTTGGCTTAGTCCATCTACCTAGGTTGAGGTTAACATCTCTTCAGACAGAAAGGATACAACATATCAGCTCAGAACAAGGCAATGGTAATCTGTAGAGCAGAGTAGGAATGCACAGAATCAAGATAACATGAGCATGTAGAGTTCAGAGGGTAAGAGTGTCTCAAGGAAAATGGAAAGAACAAAGCTACTGTCTGATTAGGCACCAATTTCAAATGGTGAGTCCTGATGTGTACAAATGGCAGAATAAGAAGATGTATTCTGTCTTCCCTTTGTGCTTCAAATCTTCCACTTCAGGTGGAATCCTCGGTTGCTAAGGGAAGTGGGGGTAATGAATGATAGGTTACCTCCATGGGATAATGGGAAGCACCAGAGATGACTGAGGTTGCAAGAGATGAAATGGATACTTATTCCAGGTTCTTTTCTTGTTAAGTTGATGAGGCCTGGCTCATCTCCTCATGTATTTACACTGATTTCTGTAAGATTGTGAAAAAGCACCCCATGGATCTAGCATTTCAATCAGCATTCCTGTCTGCATTGCCAGAGAAAATGCTCTCCTTCTTAGTCATTATTCATATTTTCCAGTTTGAAAAAATATTATTGATTTTTTTTCCATTTTCCATAAAATATAATTTGATGGTATTTGGATCTCCGCCTGGAACTGGAGAGATGACTCAGTGGTAAAGAGGATTGGTTGCTCTTGCACAAGACCCAGGTTCAATTCTCAGCACCCACATGGTGACTAACAATCATCCTTGATTCCAGTTCCAGAGGCTCTGAACCCCTCTTCTGAATTCTGTGGTCATTTTATGACACCGGTGCACCTGTATACAAGCAGGCAATATACCCATACACATAAAAAAGAAATAATAAAATATTTTAGATCCCCATCTCTAGCCACACCTCCTTTCATTTCCTTTTGCCCAATCTAATGTGCTTCATTATAATATATATTAGCAAAATACATTTATCATATATAATTAATTATATACAGTAATAATGTATAATATATAAGCTATTAAGGCCTGGAGAGTCTAATTTATGTCCCCAAATATCCTTCAGTGTGGATCCATCCACTAGAGCCTGGTTAACTTACCAAGAATCCCATTCTTGAAGGAGGCTGTCTCTCTACCTCCCAGCAGCAATTGTTTGCCAATCATACCTTAGATTGGGTTTGGGATTTTTACCCACTTCCCCATGTCTATGCTGGGTTTTTTGCTGGTTTCAGGTTGTATGAGATTTGTGCATACAGTTACCATTGTTGTAACTGACCAGCTATTTGAAAAACTCTATTTCCTTGTGGTCATCTGCCACCCCTGGCTCTTACAATTTCTACCCTGTCTTCTGAAATGATCTCTGAGCCTTGTGAGGCAGAAGTCTAATCTAGTTTTACTATTTGGGGATAGTAAAGACGCACCCTGCATCTTCTTGTGCTCTGTATATTGACCAGTTGTGTGTTTTTGTGCTAATCACCATCTGCTGCACAAGGAAACCAGATCCACACCTCTACTGAATAGCTTTCACAGTGCTGGAAGGTGCTATGCATGTTACCAGAAGGAAAAAATAATCATCAACACTACCCAGCTGTTAAACCTGTAAACTACAACTGGCCACTCAAGGTTTACCCACTGCATAGATATTATGGGAGTACGCAATTACACTTTAATTGAATTTATAGTCTGCTTCAAAGGATGAAGCCCATACTGGGAATTGATATCAGGCTTGGGAACCTAAGGCTAGGTAGGTCACGAAGCATAGGAGAGCACCTAATAGCAGTTTTTTACTAGACACTTATAGAATTAAACACCAACTCTTTTTTCTTTGTCTTTTCCTTTTTCGGTAGTTTTGAAACAGGGTCGCCCTCTAGTCCCAGCTGGCCTGGAACTCACTATGTAGACCAGGCTGGCCTTGAATTCACAGACATCCACCTGCCTCTGCCTCCCAAGTGCTGGGACTACAGGCATGTGCCACCACGCCCAGCTTTAAACACCAACTTATTTTATACCTATAGGTTAATGCATCTTTCAACTCTCATCATAGAAAATACCTTGTGTATTTTCCAGTTTCTTTTTGTTAATTTTAGGATATTTCTTATTTTCTTTATTTTAATGTATATTTATATTGAATTTTTGTCTCTAATAAATAAATTGTTAATAAATCTTAGTGATTTTATACCTCCCCAAGGGGCCCCCTCAGGTTTCATGCATTCTGTCATATATGTTAAGGCCTATTGTGGCAAGCTTTTGTACCCAGGTGTCCGTAGGTGGAGGGTCATTCACTGGAGTCTAGTCAGCCTATCTAGAGCCTCTGCCTTAAAGAAATTAAACTCTCCCTCACCTAGCAGTAATCAACTCTCAAGAGTTCCTCAGCTAAGGTTGGGGCCCTACTACTCACCAGTTAAAAAAGACAAATCATGAAATATGCAGGGAGAGAGAGGAGAGATAAACATAGCTTAGGTGATGTAAAAAACTGGAGGGAAATGTATTAACTCAAAAACATACTGAAACATACACATATGATATCTGAACATGAGTGCATGTGTATATATAAAGGCTATATAACAAGAAAACACAGTGCCTGACAAGAGAAACCACCCTTTGAGTTTTGGTCAGGGTAGTACAATAGACTCCCAAAATAACACAGGCTATTGCCACAGTCTTTGATGGCCTCCCAGATCTTGAAGTTAAGACCCTATTGCTGAAGACAGGACATATTTCAAACACAAGACTTGGAGCAATGGAGCTGGAACTGAGCTGGAGGTTTCTCCCTGGAGACCAGTTCTCATAGTTCTAGAGGATGCTACTAAGGGTGAAAATTAATCGATAGTCTAACCCCAGATTTAAAGCCTAATAACCACAACAATTACTGACACAACAAACTATGGTAGTGCAGTGGCACTTTTATCTTGGGTGTAATCAACAGATATTTAATTGGACTGAAAGCCCACTTAATGGTAGGGAACACATGGATGGCACTGTAAACATAGCCAGATACACATGGCTGGAGAGGTTAGAGATTGTAGGGACAACTCTATCTCTGTCATATCTCTAGAGAAATGTGATTTCCTTTTTAAAAATATTTAATTTTTTGGTAATTTTTTATTTAATTTTTGTGTATTTCATACAGAACATCTGAGCCTTAATCACCTTTATACTCCCTTTCTATTGACACCCTCCCATAGTCTACCCTACCTCCACTGGAATTCATACATTCTTTCATTTGTGTTGAGGCCAATCATGTCAAGTTAGTGTCCCCAGAAATCCCTCAGTGCAAATTCATCCACTGGGGTCTATGTAGAGTTCCTCCCTTTAAGATCAGTTTGTCCTCACCTAGCAGTAATCAGCTGCCAATAATTCTACTAAGATGAGAGCTTGTTGTCCATGTCCATAGTTCTGTGTTGGGATTTTGTCTGCTTGATTTTACATAGTTCTTGTACATGATGACACCATTTGTTGGAGGTTCATAGGAGCAAGGTACCAGGAGCTTGTAGGACTCTACTTCCATATGGTCATGCATCTCCCTGGCTGTTATACATTGCCTGCATGTAAGTGCACCAGTGTCGTGCAATGCCTGTGGAGATCAGAAGAAGACATTGGATCCCCTGTAACTGGAGTTAGGGTGGTAGTTAACTGCCATGTGATTGCTGGGTTTCAAACCAGGGTCCTCTGCAAGAACAGCCAGTGCTCTTAACCACTGAACCATCTCTCCAGTCCAAATGTAATTTCTTACTGTATGTTAAATATGAATCTTTATATTTACAGACAAGTATACCATTATCACATCAAAGAAGCTTCTTTTTGCATTTTCCAGGTTTTAATGTGATGTCTGTTTCATGTCAGTTCTGTGATTGTTAAAGGGTTCAAGACCATCCAAAATAAAGGGAAGGTGTCAATATCTCAATGAAACCTGTTGACTAGTAAGAGTGTGTGGATACTGAGTGAAAAAAATAATGAAAAGATATTAAAATATTTTATCTGGGGAGCTTGTACAGAGACCACATGGTTTTCACTAAGATTTTCTTCATCAAAACTATACACATGAATATATGCATGTATTTTCTGGATTCAAATTTTGTTTTGGGATGTTGTGCAGTGTATTTCTCTGAAACTTTCTTGCATGTAATCATTAAAAAAAAATTAGAAGATTTCAATAAAATGTATTAATCCTTGCCTGAGATTCATCTCTTTTCACCACAGAGCTTTATATTCTCATGACTGTTTCAATTAAATTGTTTTCTACATTGCATTCATTTGAATTAAATTGCATTTTTTAATAGTTAAGCAAGTATTTATTGTATAAGGAAGCCCAGAGTATTGTCATCATCAGGGAACTTCTTTTGGTAGATACAGAAATATCAAACAGTAAATCCTTGCTTATAGGCACCTTGTGAGCCCCCGAGTGCTGTATACCAGCATCGCAGAGCTGCAACCCCATGCCAGGTTACCTAGCACTTTGAATATTGAACTTGATGACCCAGGACTGTCCTTATTTACATGTCAGAAATTACATAAATATGAATTATGTACACAGTTAATCTCCCCAAACTGTACAGCAGTCAGTTTGAACTGCTCCCCTTCACATGGTATGGATAGCACAAAGAATCTCACCATAACAGAACAAGTACTTTCCCCAAATGGATACCCTCTCACAAAGCCCAATGCCCTGCCCTACAGGTAGTATTCTAGTCACTGACTGACACACTGCCCTTTTGCAGCGTACACAATAAACTATTTTTCCAATTCTGTTCTGGGGGATGAATTCACTTACTACTTACCAGGCCCTGTCTTGCTACTTTAAGATAGTCTACTACATTTATCAAGTGCTGTCCAGGTAGTGGAGATTACAGGAAATAGAATATGGCAGCATCCCTATAGAATTTCTAGTTTACTGGGAAAGGTAGAGAGCAAAGAGCAAAAAGATGAATAAGGTAATTTTAACAGATGTTGAATTCTAGGAAGAAAACAAGGAAATACAGTGATGATTAAAAATGTGAGACAAGATTCCCATCCTCAGACCTCTTGGGGTAAGTCTATAGCACAGCCCTCCGTGCGTTGACTCCCCAAGCCACATTAACCCTTCCATCTCCCCTGCTGTTCTCTACTCCTAGTTTGGGCCCGGCACCATTCCTAGTCTTGGGTCCCCAGACACCTGGGGAACGAATACTGCTTCCTGATCTTTTTCACCCAGACCAACTTAGTGCCTTCCCTGGGCCCTAGGAGCACTGCTTCTGGATGTGGCCCCACCCTCACCTCCCTTTACTTCCCTGATCTTGCAACACCCGCTAGCCTCTTTCTGGGGCTGACAGCCTCTTTCTGGGACTCCGAGGCTTACCTTTCCTCTCCCTGATCCTTTGCATCCAGTACAACCCAGCTACTCAATCCACTCCCTGGGAAATCTTGGGGCTTCTTCCCACCCCATCTGCCTTGAGCATCTGATCCTCATCTGACTTGTGCCTATGTGGGAACTCCTGAAGACAAAAGCAATCTGGTTATTCCAATATAAAATCAAAACAGAGAACCAGAAGCTTAGACGAACAAGCTCTTCATACCCAAAAAGTAAACCACAAAGACACATAAAGTTCAAAAAAAGAAGCAGAACTAAACTTGAAGGCCCGAGTATCACACATGAGACAGAAACTACAAAAGAATTTCACATGTCAAAATCACAGAGAAAAAATAAAAACATGAAAAACCAAAATAACATATCCCCACAAAATATCAATAGTCCTCTAGAGGAGTACAATGAGAACACCCTAGAGATAATGCAGGACATGGAACACAAAAGAACAATTATAAACATGATCAAAGAAATCAGTGATTTAAAGAACACACAAAGAAATCAAAGAACTGAAGAAAGATAGGGATAAACTTCTGAATGAATTCAAAAAAGTTAGAAATATTCAGTACTCAGGCTGAAATGAAGAAGGAAGTGAAACACTCAGTAAGCCAATTAGAAATGACAGGAGAAAGCTTCACCAACAGGATGAATGAAATGGAAAAAAGAATATCAATATGGGAAGATAAAGTGGACAAATTATACTACTCAAGCAAAGATTATGAAAAATTTAAGAAAACACAAGAATGGAATATGCAAGAATTGTGTGACACCTACCATGAAAAGACCAAACTCGCGAATCATAGGCATACAGGTAGGAGAAGAATCCCAAGACAATGGCATGAACCAGATCTTGAACAGAATTGTGAAAGAATATTTCCAAACTTAAAGAAAGACATGCCCATACAAATACAAGAAGCATGCAGACCACCAAACAGACAGGACCAGAACAGAAACTCTCCACGGCACATCGTAGTAAAAACACTACACGCACAAAACAAAGAGAAAATTCTGAAAGTTGCAAAAGAGAAACAAGTCACATATAAAGGAAAACCCATTAGGATCACAGCTGACTTTTCAATGCAAACTATGAAAGCCAGAAGAGCCTGGAC
>NW_008350123.1:22539-24860 GCF_000622305.1 Nannospalax galili
CAAAGAATCAACAATTCCAAGAGCTGGTTCTTTCAAAAGATAAACAAGATTGACAGACCTCTAGTCCAACTAACCAAAAGAAAGAGTGAGCACCTCCAAATCAACAAAATCAGAGATGAAAGGGGAAACATCACAACAGACACCAGAAAGATACAGAACATTATAAGGCAATACTTTAAAACCTATATGCTACTAAATTTGAAAACCTAAAAGAAATGGATGCATATCTTGGTGTGGTAAAGGAGTATGAAAAAGGCCCCTTTAGCCACAACACTAAGCACTTCCTGGGAATTGGGGCCAGAAACAGTCTGGGTCCAAATTGCTATGCCTTTTTAGGTTCTGGTAAGTGTTTTGAAATTGATTCTAACAGTACAAGATACTTCTGGAAAGTTGGGCACAGTTTTGATATATTTTGTTTCAGTTTTTAGCAAGAGCTTTCTTGTTACTCTAGGAAGAATAGGTAAGAAGTTTGCAGAAGCAGGAGCTGAGACTACTGAATCCATTTGCAATAGCGTTCATGATGCCTATTTGTACATTCATTCTTGCAGACTATCTCAAGGAAACTTAAAAGACTGTTTTAGGTACTATTATCAGTTAGATTTTTAAAATTAAACCTGTAGATGACTTGAGGAATGAACCAAAGTGCTCTAGATAAACAGCATGTGAGGCCAAGTTCAAGTCCAAGTTCTCTAAAACTGAAACCTTCACAACACAGTGCTTTTAGTTCTGGTATCTTATATTTATTAGAATTGTCTATAACTGAGAGAACTACATTGAAGTTCTAAAAAAACGAAACTTCTTATTTGAAAACTAGTGTTGCTAGAGAATGTTGGAGATGGAAAATATTAACATGTTATAGGAGTGAAAACTAAGGTGAGGGTGAATGCTGAAACTTTCACATTTTCAGGACAATTTGTTCTCATACTGAAGGTTCACCTCTCTATACTTAGGCCAATATTTGCATTTTCATTTCTCTTTTCTTATAGATGTTTATTTGAATTCATTTCTTGATTCAGAATGCTAGATAATTTGGAAAATTTGTTAATATGGAAATTTTAGTGCTCTCATTTTAAAAGGTTAGAGACCAGTAAAGTAGGTCTTCACAAACACAGACAAAATATCCCCTCACTCTAATAATTCTTAGACAAAAATTTCTCTTCTTCAAATACATTAAAAAATAAAAAAAAAATTGGATGAAGCTTAGAAAGCATACTTGTTCTGAAAACATAACTGAGAAGGGAAGAAAACACGGCAAAAGACTGTTCATTGTAGAACAATATGCTTTTGTCTTGACATTTCTGGTCAAGAAATATGCGTCCGTAAAAGATGCAAATGTCCTACAAATAGTAGGGAGCTCAGGCATCTGGGGAAGCATCTTCACAAGCCCTCTAAATAACCAAAAGTTTACCTATTCTTCTTGACCCTTCTTTTTGCTCCTGTCCACAAGTGGTTTGGAAATACAGTAGTAACCATGATGGAGATTTAATTTGGTTCTAACCCTCTAGGCCCTCCTGTGTAAAAGAGATGCTCATGAGGTACTCTGAAATATTTTATAAACGGATGCACTAAATTTCCCCTTGAAGCAAAAATGAAATAAGAATGACAGATATTCAAATTTTAAACATAAATATTTTTCATGATTGGAGAAAAGAACATCATCATTGTGGAGAAAAAGTGAAAGTCTAAGCTTAATTTTATTCCTTATAATAAATACTCACTTAAAAGAGTAATAATGAAACTCATTAAGAGTTTCTGACAAATACTGATTTGTGTTTTTTTTTTTAAAGCTAAAGCTTAAAACAGTGTTTGATTTCAGAGCATGGTTGAATATATTATATTGACTAAGTCCTAGAATTTTATATCGGCCTTTAGCAACATAACTTGTAGCAATTCTTCATACATTTCCATTCCTTCTGCTATGCTCTCATCTGAGAAACAACAAGACAATTATAAAATGTCATCAAGATTGAAGAGCAAGATATACTTTTTCAGTCAGTTCGAAGGTCTGCTATTTGTAGAACGCAGAAATTTCTCTAATTTTCCAACTGGGAACTTAGAAATTTTTATCTTGAATCATTTTAAATGAAAAAACACGTTCAGAATTAGTGAAATTAAATGATAATTATGATGTTTTTGTTTTAATAAATATTAATATTTGAATTAAATTTTAATTGTATTTAAAGAAATAGCAGAAGTGAAACCCAAGTGAAAATTGACCTTTAAGAAGCACAAAAACGTTAGAAACTTGAAGATTGATACTTCATTAAAGAGTGACTAACAGGCCTTAAAATAAAAATAAAACATAAAGATTGTAGCCCCTG
>NW_008350123.1:24911-50489 GCF_000622305.1 Nannospalax galili
ATATTAATTTTACTTATAGTTATTAGAGTGAAAGCATACATAAATATGAATTCTGAGTTGTCTCTAAATCATGAAGCCACTTTTGGTTCATGAAATCTCTACAAATATGAAAGTGTGAGGCAGTATTAAAAGACAGCTGCATAAATTTAACTTAAAATTCTGACTGATACTAAACTGACTTGTATAATGAGTTAAACTGTCTTAGAAAAATTATTCTACTATAAACATCAGCCCTAGATTACAAAAATTAATATTTTAAACTATTTTTCAAATTCATATGCTAATGTTGTGATAAAATAGAAGAGTCAATTTCTCCAGAATTAGTGAAGTAATGTCTCCAAATCAGAAACAGGAAAACTGCTGCCTTGTGTTTAAAGAGAGTACCTGGAAACACTTTCAGTTATTTGGCTGAAAATTAAGTTGCTAAAAGAAATAACTTTCAAAATCTGATAACTCATATTGTTGAATGGTATGTCAAAATATCTATTATTAAATCAAGACATCATTTTTACAATGCCTTAGTATTTTTACATAAGGTAATCACACCATTTTTTTCAGTTTGCAAGTTCATTTTTTAAATTTATATCACTATAAAATTCTGCTGTATTTTATAATAAAGTACTTTTAAAGGGGAAAAAAGGTAGCTTTGTATTGGGGCATAATGAGATTGATATGCAGCTATGATTTGTTTTTAAAGCAGAGAAGCTGACTTTACTACAGCTACAGTTATAAAATTCTGTGTCCATATAGAAATATGAAGCAAAAAATGGACTTAAAAATAGATTTCTAAATATGCAACAAATACTTTTGAAATAAAATGCAAATAAAAATAGTTAAATCACATATTTTACACATTCATTATTTTTAAGAAAGGATCAGAAAGTAAGTAAATATTATATTAGTTGAGAAAGAAAATAAACTGTAATTCTGAAAGATAAAAATAGTCCAAGACACAGACTTCCTGATGTGCCATTGGAAATGCATTGTAAACTTTCTACTGTGTTTACCTCCATTAAATGTTTTTGACTTATTCTTTTCTGCCTCTTAGGTTTCAGCTGAACTCTAGTTGGTATTTGTTAAGTGAATAATATGGAAATGGTAAAATATCAATAAATGATTACTTATAATAATGTCAACTTGACAGAATCTAGAATCACTTGAGAGAAAGTCCTTTGATAAGACCTGTGGGGAATTATCTTGAGTGCATTAACTGAGGAGGAAGACCTGCCCACTGTGGTTGATGGAGCTCCTTTGACGGGATTCTGGATGTATAAATGGGAAGGGGAAACTAAACAGGGGGATGTAGTCATCATCCTGATGGAGAAGATGTACCCAAATACTTTAAACTCCGGTGACCTTGGCTTCTCAGCTATGATGGACTGCGCTGTTGATATGTGACACAGAGTAAATTCCTTTCTCCCTAGGCATATGTTTAATGATATATTTTACCACAGCAACAGGAAAAGAAACTTGGACACTGATATATTCTAAATTTTTAAAATTTTATTATAATGGTCAATGTAAAATTACTGTGATTTTCAGAATGTATTGGTGCATTCACTGAAGTGTTGTGTGAGATATTGTTATACTCCGTGATGGAAGTCCAGGACATCTGTAGCAGGAAGATCTTTTTAAAAAATATTTTATTTCTTATTTTTATTTTATGTGTATGAGTGTTATGCCTGCTTGTAGGTAAGTGCACCTGTGTTGTGCAATGCCCATGGAGGACAGAAGAGGCTGTCAGATCCCCTGGAACTGGAGTTATGGACAGTTGTTAGCTGCCATGTAGATGCTGGGATTTGAACCCGGTTCTTCTGCAAGAACAGTCAGTCTTCTTAACTGCTGAGCCATCTCTACAGCCCCAGCAGGAAGATCTTTAAAATCAAACTTGTGTTTTAATCCTAGGGTAAATTTAACAACTGCTAAATTTTCATTAAAGAAGGAAATTTAAATTAACATATTGGCAGTATTTTGATCAATCATGTAAATCTTAATAGCTCTAGACTACTGCTGTTATTTTTATCAGCAATTAGCATGATTTTCACTTGCAAAATAGTCATGACATGACGTTGAAATGGTATTTGGATATAATTTAAAACAAAAAGGAGGGAAATTTTCAGTTTTCCAAAGCTGACAGAAGACCATTACTTCAAGATTGTTGAATACGGTCCACAAAAGCACAAATCATTCATCTCTATCTGAGAACTCATTCTTAGAGAATACAGTGCTGTATAGTGATAAAAATGTCTCTATGTCAAAATTAGGAAATGAAGGAATGAGTAATAAATTTAATAACAGGAAGTTCTGTTTTGTCCTCTTTGGCCAACTTCGTGTGTGTGTGTGTGTGTGTGTGTGTTTGTGCCCATGCACATGCCCAGGGTGTACATGTTTTTGAAGTATAACTCAAAGTCAAGCTGCAGTGAGATAAAAAATCATAAATAAAACAATGAAATAGGACTGTTGGTGTTGGGTTTTTCATATTATTTTTGTAACTTTGGTTTGTGGATTTCTCTTGTTGTTTCTGGTTCTGGTGTGAAGCTTAGGCCTTCCTTTGTTGAGTTCCAGTCTGTTTCTGTTTGTATGCTTGATGTGCCTTTGTTGTTTTCTTATTGGGTATGAAAAGCTGGTTGGTCTCAGCTTCAGGTTCTCTCTTTTGGTTTTATATTGGAGGGGCCAGATAGCTCTAGTCTAGCTACTCAGGAGTTCCTGAAGAGGCCCAAATTGAATGATGAACACATGCTCTCAAGCTTCCTCTTAAGGTCTGGGCCCCTTATAGCCATTCTGACTGGGGTAAGATGAAATTTTAAAGTGGTTTTAATTTGCATTTCACTAATTACTAACACATTTGAACACTTTTTAAGATGTTTCTTAGTGATCTTTATTTCTTCTTTTGAGAACCCTATGTTGAGAATTTGGGAAGCTTGCTAGGTGGAGGTTGGATTCAGGTGATCTCAGGCAGTTTGCAAAGTCTGGGCCCCTACTAAAGGGCAGGGAAGTCTAACCTGTATGAATGGGAGGGGCTGTAGTTGGATTTAATGTAGGGGGATGGAGAAGGCATGATTTGGTAACTTCACCACCTCACAGAGTTAAGAGGGTAGTGATATATGGGGTGCTAAGAACAAAAGTGGGCCTGTGCTCAAGGCAAGAGGGAGAACAGGATGTGGGGTATGGAAGACTGGAGTTTCTCAGGTTGTACTGGAGTCAAGGCACTATGGACAGGATTAGACTTACCAGGGACGAAGGCTGGTCTAAGGAATTCAAGACAAGTTGGGGTGGCAGAGAGCCAGGATAGAATGCTGCTCTCAGGTGTGCAAAGGCAAGTTGGGGATGGGGAGAAGCTGTGAAGGCTCTAAGAAACTAGACTGAAGAATTGAGCTGATATGGGTTAAGGGAATCAGGATGCAGTGGGTGGGTATGAACTAAGAGGGTAATCCAGAGATCTGGGGAGCTAAGAGCAGAAGCAGGCCTGTGCCCAAGGCTAGAAGGAGAACAAGATGTGGGGGCTGGGAGATTGACTTTGCTTTATGGAATTTTTAAAAACATCTTAAAATTCATGTGGAAGCACAAAAGACCCTGGATAGCCAAAGCAACCCTGAGCAGAAAGAGCAATGCTGGGGGGGGGGATTGCTATGCCAGAGCCAGATTTCAAACTATAATTACAGAGCTATGGCTATTAAAATAGCATATTACTGGCACAAAAAGATTTGTAGATCAATGGAATATAATTGAAAACCCAAACTTTAGTGTATGCAATTTCAGCACCTGATATTTGAAAAAGGTGCCAAGAACATTCATAAGAGGAAAGACAGCATGTTCAGCAAATGGTGCTGGAAAAACTGCATCTCCACCTGTAGAAGAATAAAACTAGACCCTTATATTTCACCTTGCACAAAAATCAACCCCAAATGGATCAAAGACCTCAATGTGAAGCCTGAAACTGAAACTGTTAGAAAAAACATTAACAATAAGATGTAGATGCAGGAAAGAACTTTCTAAACTGGACATTGGTTGCTCAGGAATTAGATCAAGAATCAACAAATGGGACCTCATTAAACTAAAAAGCTTCTGTATAGCAAAAGAAGCAACCAAGGAAGTTAAGTGAAAACCCACAGAGTGGGAGAAAATCTTCATCACGGACACATCTGACAGAAGTTTAACATCCAGAATATATAAAGAACTCAAAAAACAAGAGTCAATTAAGCAAGTAACCCAATTAAAAGATGGGTATCTCAACATAGGGTTCTCAAAAGAAGAAATAAAGATCACTAAGAAACATCTTAAAAAGTGTTCAAATGTGTTAGTAATTAGTGAAATGCAAATTAAAACCAATTTAAAATTTCATCTTACCCCAGTCAGAATGGCTAAAAGCAAGAGAACAAATGATACCAAATGCTGGAGAGGATGTGGTGAAAGGGGAACTCTCACCCACTGGTTGTGGAATTGCAAACTCATGCAACACCTATGGAAAGTGTTGTGGAAATCTCTTGAAAAACTAAAAATGGACCTATCACTTGAACCAGTTATACAACTCCTTGGTATATACCCAAAGGGCTCAGACTATTGCAGAGACACTTGTATATCCAAGTTTATTGCTGCTCTTTTCATAATGGCTAAGAGACAGAAGCAGCCTAAGTGTCCCTCAACTGAAGAGTAGGTAATGAAAATGTGGTACATTTTAGACAATGGAGTTCTACTAAGCAGTAAAGAGGGATGAAATCATGAAATTTGCAGATAAATTGATGGAACTAGAAGCTGTTATACTAAAGGAAGTAACACAGACTCAGAAAAACGAATTAGATATGTTCTCCCTCATATGTGGATCCTAGCACCAAATCCTTATATGTGAGCATGTATCCAGATGTAACTGCAGGAACCAGGATATGGATAAAAATGGGGCTACTGAAATGGGAGGACGGAGGGAGGCTGGATCTTGGGGATAAGGGTAAAGAAGCTAAAGAGAGCTGGGGCCATAGGAGAGAGGAGAGATAAATAATGCCTATCTAGTTTTAAAGAAAAAAGAAAACAGGGAATCATATTAGTCTAACAACCTAAGGACAAATTACACATACACTATCACTACATGAGTCCATGTGTATAGCTAAACGCTACATAACAAGAAACAGTACAAGACAGTAGAAACCTTTCTTTGAGTTGTGGGCCATGGTAGCCAAGAGACTCCCAAAATTACACAGGCTCTAGCCACAACCCTTGTTGGCCTCCTAGAACTTGAAGGTAAGACCCTACTGCTGAAGACAGAACATACTTCAGACACAGCATTTGGAGAAATAGAGCTGGAACTGACCTCAAGCTACTTTCCCTGAAGGCTAGCTCCCATGGCTTTGGAGAGCACTCTGAAGGTGATAAGGTACAACATCAATGGATGATCCAATACTAGCTTTAAGACCAAATAACCACATCAGTGTGAGAGACAGGCTTGAGCGTAGGGTGAAAGTCTTATTGACAGCCATACATCAGTCCCAAGGCAACAACCCAACTCCTGGAGCCACAAGAAACACCTAGTGACATTTTCTCCATTGGCAGATCATGAGACTGATGCCTAGAGCTCTCCACTCCCTAATCACCACCCTTGGAGTTCCAAATTGAAACACTTAGATATTGCAACATTCAAGGTCATGTGGTTTCCAGGAATCCATGCTCTGTAATCTGAAACCCATTATGCTAATGAGGCATCCTACCCATTATTCTGTGATAGGACTTTAAGTCTCTTATGCTAATAGGATGCTAAGTCTGTTAGGCTAATAAGGTATCCTGCTTGCTGTACTGTGATAGGATGCTAAACCTGTTATGCTAATAAAGTATCCTACTTGCTGTGGTGTGATTAGACCACTATCTCTATATAAGCTTGTGCCTTCCTGAAATAAAGCAGATCTGTGTCACTGAACCTGGTCTCCTGTGTCTCAATGTGGCTCTGCTGACACAGTCTCCTCACAAGGCTTGGGATCCAGGCCCAGGCAGAAGCAGCGATGACAGAAGGCGGCACCAGGCAAGCAGAAGAGCGGCCTCAGCCCAGGGCAAGCGGAGGAGCAACCTTGACGTCCATGAGAACAAAGGAGCAGAGCCCGTGAGAACGGAGGAGCAGTGCCACTGGCGGTGACCATATATGAGTGCTCAGCACAGCATACAACATTGGTGCAGTAGTGGCACTTTTATCTTAGGGGCAATGAACAGTTACCTAATTGGACTAAAAGCTCACTTAATTGGAGGATCCCACATAATACAGTACTTAATGTGGTAGTATAAACATAACCAAATATAGATGTCTGGTTTGGTCATAGATCTTAGAGAAACCCCCAGGACTTTCACATCCCTAGAGCAATGTAATTTCTTACTATCTACAAAATATGTATTCTTGTATTTACAGACAAATATTCTAATCACTACTGATTAAAGAAGCTCATTTTGTACCAGTCGGAGACTATTACCAAGTACCACAACTGTTCACACACAGACATTGTCTATGAATTTCCCAAATCTAAGTGACACATCTACAATACACCTAAGACTCATGGAACATAGAATAGGGATAAAGAAGCAGACACTAATGAATGTCTCAATTCTCATTAATGGACGCGCTCTCCTGCAACAGAGGGCTAGAAACACAGAAGGTCACAAATGGCCAAAGTGTAGAGATTAAGAGTCTGCAGAATGCTGGTTCTTGGACAGGACCCCTATATTAAACTTCACCCACCCAGGGCCCAGGGGTCATAGCAGAAGAGGAGGCAAAAAGATTATAAGTGCTAGGGAGGAGGTGCATGAACATATGAAAACAGAGTCCTACAAGCTCCTGGTACACTGCTCAGATGATTCTATGGCAATGGTGTTAGCATATGCAAATTCTATGCCAGCTAAGGCAGGCAAAAATCCAGCATAGAACTGGGGAAAGAACAGCAGACCCCAATCTTATCTGAAGAAATATTGGCGACTGATTGCTGATAAGTGAAGAAGAGTTGATCTTCCTAAAACAAGGGACTCTAGATAGGCTGACTAGACCTCAATGGGTGCACTTGCACTGAGGAACAACTTGGGACAGTGATTTGACACATTGGATTTAACACAGATGACAGAATATATGGGCTCTGTGGGAGGGGGGCTATGGGAGGGTGCCAGTGGGGATGGGGGCATAAAGATGATTAACATTGTTTGAGATGTTCTGTATGAAATACACAAAATTTCAAAAAAAAAACAAATAAAAACAATGAAATATGATCAAAAGTGTGGACTCAAGTGTCTAGCACCATAATTAACACACACTGAAAGCTGAGTAAAGGTTTATTGAATGAGGATCTCTGCTTTGATATTGGTAGTATCTTCCCAAAGGAATTAGAAGTCTCAAAGTGAACTCTGTAGTTAAGTCCATAAAATGTACATGTTAAGATTTCTTTTGCCAGTTTTAAAATTATAGAAGATAATTGGAGCCTGGCATAGTGGCACACGCCTTAATCCTAACACTTGGGAAGCAGTGGCAGGCAGACCTCTATGAGTTTGAGTTTAGCCTGTTCAAATTCCAGGCCAGCTGGGGCTAGAGAGAGACCCTGTCACAAAAAGACCAGAAAAAAAAAGATAATTAACCAATAGACTTACATACACACAATGCAAAATGCTGTACATCTCCAGAATTTTGTTATATGTAATTAAGATACCTAATTTCCATGTTACTGGTTGACATTATTATCTATACAATAGAATTTGTGAGATTTTGGACACCATAATATTTATAAATTGATGGTTAAAAAGTCAATAATAATTGAATAAGTTTAATTCATGACTGACAAATTTTTTATTTTCCTTTATAAAATCTCTTTCATTTCAAGCTGTTGCTTTCAATTTCTGTGTCTTTTCTGGTATCTCTCCTTTAGAACTCTTGCCTCTGAACATCTTTGCCTTCTTTGTTCTGTCTCTTCAACTCAGTGCTGAAGTGCATTGAGCTACATTATGGCTCGATCCCTGAGTATCACTGGGTGAAAGCTAGAAAGTGTTATTCAAACTGTTGATACTCGTGAATGTTCTTGGGTACCAAGATGAAAAAAAGCTGGTGAAAAGAGCTTTGCTAATTTCTCATAAAATTTTGATCCTACAGGTGCTTCCTTGAATAGGACTAGGTATATGGATTCTAGAGGTACCCAAAAAATGAAAATCTAGCTATCATTATTAATCTATCGTCTTAGTATGTATCATCTATCTAACATCTATCATCTATTTCTCCATGTATCTATTGTTCATGTATCATCTTTCAATCTATCCCATCTTCTTTCTTAATTTATACATACAGTAGATATGTATATATGTATAGCATAAAACTTTTTTATGAATATTTAAAAGACATAGGAGTCATAAAAATTCATTGAATATTAAAAATACTTCAAATTTAGGATTAAACGTTTGTGAGAAGGTTTTCTATATAGACTATTGAAATGATAATCAAATAATATTTTAGTAAAATAATTCACAATGTAAGGAATTCAAGCAAACATTTACTGATCTGCAGACATTAAACTATTATATATCAGAAATATACAAAATGTAGAAACAAAAAGGGAAACAAAACATAATTTTAATTATTATTTTCTGCAAAATATAAAAACACTGGATAGATCAGGCCATGCATGCAAATAATTGGTCAGAAAAATAGGGAAAACAGTCTCCTGTGGTGAACTTTGTGACTCTTGCAGGAGCAATTACCTTAATATTTTGAAGGTTTTACTTAAAAATTTAAATGCTACTATCTACATTTATTGTTCAATTGAATTTAGGAAGAAAATGTTTATGAAACTAACCACTAGATAGAAAGTGTGTGTGTGTGTGTGTGTGTGTGTGTGTGTGTGTACTTCTTGCATGTATAATTATCACAATGTTATGTATAATTTCCATATGATAAAATGCTCTGATGCAGCTGGGTGTTATATAAATTTCATTGAATCTATGCTAATGTGTAACTACAGTGACAATTAAAAACTTCCATCACTGAAAACTTCCCTATTGTCTTGTAGGCAACTCTTTCTCCTTTACCTAATAAAACATTGAATTAATTATTTCTGTATTTATAGATTAGCTTAAGCTGTTTAGAGAAAATCACAACATACTAAAATATAGATTCTGTAGTTTCAATTGAAATGATTTATCTTTACTTCACTCAATCTATAGCATTAGGAAATAGTAATTCAACATCTTCATAATCACAATACCCAGCTTATCCGTGTTAACATTATCAAGCTCTTTGCTCTGTCTCTTCAACTCAGGAATGAAGTGGATTGAGCCACACTGTGGCTTCATCCCTGTGGATCATTGGTTGAAAGCTAGGAACCCCTATGCAAACTCTCCATCAGCTAATAAATGAATAATGAAATGTATAATGAAAGTATAGTACATTTACACAATAGAATATTATTCGGCTGTTAAGAGAAATGAAATTATGAAAGTCACTGGTCAATCAATGGAACTGGAAACAATCATCCTGAATGATGTAATCCATACTCACAAAGAGAAACATTGTATATTTTCTCTCATAAGTGGATACTAGCTTTGAGTCCTTAAACATGTGTGCTTTAGTTGGAAAAATCCATAGAAATCAAGAAACCAGTAGATGGCCATTGTGGTGAGGAAGGTTTCATGGGAAGGGAAATAGAATGTGGTGATAAAAAGAGGGAAAGAGGATTAATAGAGTTAGAAATGGTTAAACAGAGTGGGACATGGGAGGGCAGAGTAGATAGGAGATGAGGGCATATATAGAAGGGTAAAGAACATTAAAGGCCTATAGAAAAAAACATATGGAAACCTAGTACTACAGAAGCTTCTTAAAGTATATACATACACAATATAAAAAGAGATGAAAAGGAATTACCCTATAACAGGAGCATATTTTCCCCCTCTAGACACCATAGTCTAGCAAAGAAAACTCCCAGTATCAGGAATGAACATTGTCTTTTGAAACTGTTGACAGGTATCCCTTATACCCTCAAACACTACTGACCTTGTCCCTGCTTTACCTACCAGAACTTGAAGTAAGAATCAACTACTGGAGACATTACATACATCAACTATAGAAAGAAAAAGGATAAATCAAGCTGGTATTGAACTCAAAGCTTCATATTTATTATCTTTCACAGTGCTGGAAGGTGATAGGCATGCTATCAGAAGAGAAAAGTAACCATCATTCTTGCCCAACAGTAAATCCTGCAAACTACAACAACTGACTTAACAAATATGTCCACTGGTGTCAGAGTGGAATGAATGTTCTGGGAGCAATGAATCACGTTCTGATTGGATTTAAGGTCTCCTTCTCAGGGGCAAGTCTTATAGGTCGGTCAGTTCCCACTTGATTCTTCCAAGACCTATGTCTGACATGTGGCAGCTTCAGCGTTAGGGTCTTCCCTTAAAGTTCTAGTGGGCAACAAAGGGCAATGGCAATAGCTTATTTGTTTGGGAAAATCTCTCTAGGACCCTCCTGAACAACAACTTGAAGGGAGGTTTCTCATGCCTGACACTGGATAATTTGTTCATCTATAGGGCTTGGGGGAATCATTATCATGCTGCATGGCATTGCTCCATTTAATCCGCACACACACACACAAACACACACACACTATATGTATTTTCAAGTAAGCTTATAAAACAATGTGTTTCTCTACAGCTTTTTCAAACAAGCTTAGTGTTATTTAGCTCCCCTTTACTCCACCTCCCTCCCACTTTTCCACTTTCTCTGTTCATACCACTGTGTCCTAATAGTCTTATCTTTAGCACTCCAGTTCCTCTTCCAACATGGTCCCTTTCTACTTTCCTGACTTCCATAGCTATTTCAAGTTATATATTAAAGTCTAGAAATTCAAGGCTAGCATTCCCAAATAAGAGACAACATTCAGCATGTGTCTTTCTGAATCTTGGTTTCCTTAGTCAGTATATTTTCTGGTTCTTACATTTACCAACTTGTGGCAATTTTTATGTCATTTTTATTTTGTGCTCTAAAAGCCTTGGACCACCTTCTTTTCTCCATAAAGTGCTCACAATGATATGAAGAGATTATATTGCTATATATTTTAACCTTTTTCATCCATGACCATTTATCCTTTAAATTCCAAGTGGTAGAAGATTAATAAGAATATTTTTATATACCTTTTTTTCTGGATTTTTCTTAAGTAGAGTGGAAGAATGGAAGGAACTGATCCTTATTTATAGCTTCTATATATTTTTTGCATTTATATTGTTTAACGAGACATATAGTTGTACATCTTTTCTCTTTTGAAAACAGCTGATTAGATTTTAGTGGGTATTTAATATAATTTTGCATTTTATTAATTAGTGGGTTTATTGTACCATGAAAATTTACTATATATGTCTAAAAGTTTCTGAGTATTACAACTGATGTAGATACTTAAATGGGATGATATGACTAAATGTAGTTTATTTATAGTTTCCTAATCCTTGTGAGCCTGTTTATGCCATGAGTTCTAATGAATGAATTGTGCCACAGAAACAGAAGTGAACATTTCCTGTCCCAATACTTGTGAGCCAGCTTGTTTTGTATTTACTTTTCTTACTCCACTAAACCATGCTTGTTTACAGCTATTACAGGAACTAATTTCAAAAAGACCTCTTCTAACTGTACATTAGTATTCTTTGATGTTGAAATAAGCTGAGGATCAAAGACTATGTTAAATAATTGGCAAGTAGTAGCTAGAGAATAAAGAAAACTTTAATTAGACTCTCTTGGAAGGCTTAATTGTGCCAGACTCACCATGGGATCCTATTACTTTAAAGGTAACTTATTTATGTTAATTATGATTCATTTTTATGTATCAGCAGGTGTTCTTATAACAACACATCCACACTAAACAAATAGGACACAGAAAAGAAAGCAGAACAAAGAGAGTGTGGCCCATAGTCACCTTTGTTTGAACTCCTGAATTTGATGCCATCTATTTGGAGTCTTGGTTTTGTCATTAGCCTTTCAAAATACAAAGGTATTTTTCTGAGGTGCAAAGGTACTTTACGTTCTAACAATTTTCCAGAGTAATTTGAATAAGAAGCTGATGGCACTACAGGGTACTAAATTTTTCAATATAGAAAACAAAATTTAACAGGAAACAAATCACCAACAAATTTAATATATAATTCCAGAATGTTCAAATTGAGATTATGAAGATAATGTGAGTAATGAGATCACAGACACCACTAAGCAAGCTTGCTAGCAATGAGGGCAACTCAAAACCCTATAAGGGGAAAATGTTCTTTGGGCCCAACCATTGCTCTCTGAATGTGACTATGACAAGGAGGGGTATAAATGCTGAATATCAACCATCCTAACTTGCCTGGCAAAGCTTCCTGACTCTCTTGGCTGATAAAGGTATGCCAGTTAGCCTGTTTTCTAGGCTAGCAGGTGCCCATCCTGCAGATGTATCCGTGCATCCCATTCCCTGCCTAAGGGAAAATTCTTTTTCTAGCTCATCTCTTAGACTTTAAGCAGTGTTTCCATCTCATTCATCAGGCTTCAGCTTGACACCCTGGACTGTTACATTAAGGTTTATTATTCTGATTCTCTGCCCAAGTTGCCCAAAGCAAAATTCAGACAAAAAATAACAATCCCCACTAGCTCCATAGCAGTTTATTATAGAAGAATATTAGTTATGTTTACTGATGCAGCACAATTTCTTAGACATAGTAAGTGTTCAGAATATTTTTATTGAATGATAAGAGAAATTACTAAAAGCATAATCATTTTAACATGAAACAGTGATTGAAACCAAAATCCTTGTCAAATAGCATTCTGAAAAACAATTTTATAGGTAAGGGAAGATTGCTTCTTTAGTTCAAGAATATTAGTTTAGAAAAAGTCCTTAGACTCTCAATTCTGTTTCCAGTACTAAGGGAAAATAAAGATACTTAATTAGATAATATTTCAAATTAAGATAAGACTTAAAATGTTCACCACTTTCATCATTTTTATCATTTGTTGTTTTAGCTTCTATTTTGAGTTGTAGATATTTTCTAAGGAATGAAACTGAAGTAAATTAAGTCAAAGAAAAGAAATGACACCTATGCTGGGCGCACACCTTTAATCCCAGCATTTGGGACATTTGGGAGGCAGAGGCAGGCAGACCTCTGTGAATTCAAGGCCGGCCTGGTCCACATAGTGAGTTACAGGCCAGCTGGGGCTACAGGGAGACCAAAGGAAAAAAAGAAAAAGAAAAGAAAGAAAATGAAAGAAAATAAATGAAACCTAGTTCAATAGTTATACACAATACATACCATTAAAATTTAAACAGTATTCCTCAAATAAAATTTATTTTTTAGCTGGGTGTAGTGGCACATGCCTTTTGTTGCAGCACTCAGAAGGCAGAGGCAGAGAGAGCTCTGTGAGTTTCAGATCAGCCTGCTCTACATAGCAAGTTCTAGGCCAGCAAAGGCTCTATATAGTGAAACCCTGTCTCAAAACAATTATTTTCCAAGCTCAGGCTACTAATAACCATTTTAATGTTTTAATTTGGTACAGTAATTATTTTTTGCCAGACCAATCAATTAAAAAATAATTAAGATTTGATTTCATGTCTATATTAGTCTGATATCTCTAGAGGAGCAGACCAATAGACCATATAATATCAAAGGAAATTTTTTAGATTGGCTCAAACAGTTGGAATCTGGCTAATATCACCATCTCCTCCTTCTTCCATTTATGTTCACCCGGACCCACAACCTGTTGGTTGGTGACGTGCATATTCAGGCATGGCTTGCCTCTTCGTTGCTGTCCTTCATCCCAACTGTTTCTGAAAATGCCTTTCAAACACACCTAGAAGTCTGATTTAGTAACCGCTTATCTATCATGTTGATTGTCGATATTAGCCATCACTATGCCCTAATCAAGGAGAGCACTGAAATTGGGGAAAATGCATCCTTTTTAGCAGAAAAGTCATCTAGAAAGTGATAATGGTCTCTTGGACTGAGCGTGGAAATGGGCTTAAAGAAGTAATATCCAAGAATAGATAAAAAGAATATGAATTTTTAAGAGTGATTTTAATAATTTTTTCATAACTATTTGAGTTTTATTCTCATCAGCAAAAGTAAATACTTGAAGAGCTGGAGAGATGGATCAGCCATTAAGAACACTGGCTGCTCTTGCAGAGGACCTGGACTTGGTTCCCAGCACCCAAATGGTGGCTTACAACTGTCGATAACTCCAATTCCAAGGGAATCTGACACCCTCTTCAGATTTCTGTGGACATTGCATGGTACTTGGTACACTTAGATACTTGCAGACAATGCACTCAAATAAATAAGTAAATAAATAAATAAATAAAAATATTTATTTGAAAAGTAAATACTTGAGAATGCCTATAGTTTTTATCAAATGAAATACTAATTCCATATTTAATCCTCCACATATCAAGAGTATATACCTATGTAGGCAGTCACATGAACATAAGCACATAAAATTGTAGAAAAAAGTGCATGTAGAATATTATACCCAAATAAGTATCAAGATAAAGCATTTATTGTAATAGAGTTGCATGCTTTTTACTGTCGCTATTGTTTTAAGCCTGGGATGTTGCTTGGTGTGCTCTCTGTTCCACTCATAAGCTCAAACTAATTGGAGGGTCTTTTCTGAAATTTAAATGTCAAAATTGATGCCATGGTACTACCAATTCTGACACCCACTAAGCCTTGAATCAAAAGTAAATAATAATGACACTTTCATATCATAGCAGGTTTCAGGCCAGCCTGGGCTACATGGCACTCTGTCATAAAAAAAACAAAAGCAAAAACAAAAACAAATTTTAAATTCTATCCTACTATGTTATGTGAAATTAGCCTTCCTCATTTTCCAGATTAAATCAAATTCAAATTATTTTGAAACATATAAACACTGTTCCCATGCAAATGATTTCCATTCAGACCTCAGACATAGCTGTTTAATTAAACTGCATGGTTTTACTCCAGGTAAGAACATAGGTGATATATTAATTTTTTGTTTGCTGCAATAACAAGTTATTGAATACTTAGAAACTTAAAACACAATAGATTTTTTATACTTCTGGATGTCAGGAGTCCAAAACAAGTTCAGTGTGTTCACCTCAACAGAAGTTCACAAGTTCAGCACCTGAACTGGTAGTAGTTAATCAGTGATCCTTTTACAAGTTCTAATCAATCTAATTAGCTTTAACATTACTAGTAGTGAGACAGTTTGTGTGTTTTTTCATATGATGCCCTGAAAAAAACGCACATCATTTCTGTGATATTATGATACACATCATTTCTGAGATATTATGACAAGAAAGTGAACACTGTATACAATTACAATAAAATAATTTAGGAGTACTATTTAAGTGTGCTAAGTTTATAAAAGACAAAGAAATACTAAAGATGTTAGAGGATAGAGGATTCCAAGAAATCACATAGCTAAGCACATTATAGAGTACTAGGCTGGATCATGGATCAGGAAAATCATAGTAAAAACTCCACAACCAGTTTGATACAGAAGTGATGTATAGCTTAATTAATAGTATTATGTCAACACTAATTATTCACTCAATTATTTGTAGTTTTAACATTTGTATTAAATTTTAACATGAAAGCAGATTAGGTGAAACTAGGAACTCTTCACTGTATTTAAGATTTATATTTATGTTGAAAATTGCTTCTTAGTGTAATTTTCTTAAATATCTACCTTAAAACAAGCAACATACTAAAGTAATTTATGTTAAGCTTATACTGAGGATTTTGATACCATAACACTACTCACTGTCACCTTGTGACTTGGTGTGAGATCAATATGTTGGGAAGTATTTTATTTCCCCTGTGTACTTACCCAACCATTAAATTAACTTTCACAGTGTCAAGATGATTACTCCCTTATTCTCTGAACTATCAGGTTAGTCAGAGATGTGCTTTCACTTTGAGAACCAAACATTACTAAAACTTCATAAGTTTTACTATTAAAATGAAATTAATAAACATTAGTTCTAGCACTAAAGAGATTGCCACATGGGGAAGTAAATTTATTGATTAGTCCTATACAATTTCTCCTTTTTTAGTCTTAGCATGGCCTAAATTTATGGGATATTATTCTTCTAAAATCTATCCTGTTTGCTACTTATAGATAGAGTATAGTATAATAAGTTATCGTAGATCATTCTCTTGTTTTAGAAATTTAGTGGCATGTTCACAACAGAGGATTTTGTTTAGTTTTTATATTCATAATTGTCTTATCTAAAGAAATTATTTGATTTTCTTTTGTTTGTATTCCAATTTACAATGATCAGCTAGTAGAGATATTGTTGTCATAATTTTTTTTAAATGGAATTGCTAAGTTTGTGTGAATTTTCTGGCATGTATTTCTCTTGTGAAACTAGAACTTGGATCACTGAGGATTTTTTTTTTTTTTTTTTTTTGGTCTTTTTGAGACAGGGTCTCCCTGTAGCCCCAGCTGTTCTGGAACTTACTATGTAGACAAGGCTGGCCTTGAACTCACAGAGATCTGCCTGCCTCTGCCTCCCGAGTGCTGCGATTAAAGGCATGTGCCACCATGCCCAGCTGAGAATTTTTATAGGTAAAGTTTGTTCATAAAATCCTTTTCGGTTGAATCTTTTTCACACGAAAAGGTAATCTTTTAACTGAGAAGGTAGCTAAGGGGGTTAAAAAACAACTGCCTAGGAGACTATTTCCCCAGGATCATCATACAAAAATCTGATTAAACTGTAGTCCAAGGGGGGACAGGATCCAAACCATTCTGGCAGCAGAACTTGGCAGTATTGAACACATTGTCCTGGTTTGGAAGACATGATATATGCAAGACTGAAGGGGTCTTGTGACTTGTTCGATGACTTCAGAGAGCAGGGACGGCTAGGCAATGTGTGGCAGAGATGGATTCTCTGTGAGGAGAGATTGAGAGGCCACTGAATGAAGCTCCAAAGATAAAATTTAGGTTGTAATGGAGACCCTGTGATGTTGAAGATGCCAACTATAGGAAATCTTCTGAGAAGGATGCAGGCATGGTGTTGAGCTGGTCCACGAAAGAGGATCTGTGTGCTACAGGTGACAGATTTAGAGAACAGGGCAAAACAACCCCGTCAGAGTCCAGCCAATTTCATCATGAACCCCAAATTCTGGACATGGAACTGAGGATTTGGTGTTTCTACTGCTAGAGTTTGGTCTTGCTTTAGTCTGATCATTCATTCTTCCTGGTGATTCTAGAATTTGTCAAGGTGACATCATTGTTATATAAACCACTAAAATCATACACAAATACAAGCCTGAAAAGGAAAATTAAACATGAAAATTTAAATGAATAAGCTAAAAAGGTATAATATGCAAGCAAGTAATTTGTTTATGTAACTACTATCTGTCTTTTTTCATTTGGAAGAACAAAAAGTCAAAAAGTCAGAAAAAAAGAAAGGAAAAGATAAGTATAAATGCTTAACCCATACCTAAGAAGTGTAGATGAGACTGGACAATCCGTCAGGGAGCTTGGCTTGGAAGAAAACTGATTCTCAACAGTCATTTTTGTCTGTAGTTCTTCATTGGGGGGGGTCATGTTAAAATTCCCCCTAACAAATTGGCACATCAACCAATATTGTCATTATGTAGGTCTTTTTTAGGTAGCCATATTGTTGAGATTTCAAGGGTTCATGTCAAGAATGTACATTTATCAACAGACATTCTAGTCCTCTGTTTCTCACAATCTTTCTTTCCCCCTCTTTCATGATGTTCACTGAGCCATAGGTGCAGGGTTTGCATTTAACTATTTCAATGTGGCTAGGCATATCATGGTTGCTTCTTTACATTTTGGCCAATTGTGGAACATTGTAATAGTCTCCATCCATTGCAAAAGGAGGCTTTTTTAAACTGAATTTTTCCAAATTTCAAACAATACATTTTGATCATATTTGGGTCCTCTCCCTTAAGTGAACCCCCAATTACCAACCTCCCCACATAATTTCATGGACTCTATTGTGGTGTGTGGGTGTGTGTGTGTGTGTGTGTGTGTGTGTGTGTGTTGGCCTATAGAGTCAAATTTTTGTCCCCAAATGTCATGTGATGTCAATCTATCCACTGAAGCCTGGTTAGTCTACTTAGAGTCATACTCTTAAAAGAGCATGGGTGTTCCCTTCCTAAAAGCCATCAGTTTCCAGTAGTTCTTCAGGTAGGGTTGGGCTTTCTTTCTTTCTTTCTTTCTTTCTTTCTTTCTTTCTTTCTTTCTTTCTTTCTTTCTTTCTTTTTCTTTCTTTCTTTCTTTTTCTTTATTTCTTTTTCCTTTCTTTCTTTTTTCTTTCTTTCTTTCCTTTCTTTCTCTCTTTCTCTTTCTTTGTTTCTCTGTTTCTTTTTTGTTAAGCAGATTTTTCTTTATATTTTCTTTATTATTTTTATTTTATGTGTATGAGTGTATTGCCTGCATGTATGTAAGTGCAACCATGTCCTGCAATGCTGTGGAGGTCAAAGGAGGGCTTTGGATTCCCTGGGAACTGGAGTTAAGGACAGTTCGTAGCCACCATATGGGTGCTGGGAATTGAACCTGGGTCCTCTGTAAGAGCAGTGATCTCAACTGCTGAGCCATCTCTTCAGCCCACAGGGTTGGGGTTTCTTACCCACTTCCTCACATCTCTGCTGGGATTTTGTCTGGCTTGAACTTTTGTGATGAGTGGTGAGAGGTATACTTTTCTGTGAATATTACAATAAGTATTTAGAAAATAGTAAGAAATGCCATTGATTTAGGAAAGTGGGTGTAGTAGCTTCTTCTCTAGGGTCTATAATCTCTCTAGCCATGGGTATTTGGCTATGTTTACAGTACCAAGTACAGATAGATTCCCTCAGATTAAGCCAGCCTTAAGTTCAATTAGATTACTGTTTTTTACTCCAGATGAAAGTGCCACTATTGTACAAACAGGGATATTTTGCTGGCATGGTCATTGTTACGGTTTTGTAAAAACAATAACCAGGAAGAAGCCATGAATTTCAGAGAGATTTGGGGGATGAGTATGGGAGGATTTGGAATTGAGAGAGGGTGGGGCGGGGGTGATATAATGCAGTTCTCATGTACAAAATTATTTAAAATAAAAGAATTATTAAAGTAGTTATTAAAAATAAAAAGAATAGTTATTAAAATATACTGAAATAGATATAATTTTTGAAGTATTCATGATAAGGAAAAATATACATGTAGAGGAAAAATGTGGGTTTTTTTTTTTTTCAGGAGTAAAATCAAAGAATACTTGCTTTTAACCTGAAAAAGGAAATAATATAAAGTATTTCTCAAACCAGGCTTGAAAATTTGTGAAGTTTTCTGAGCCTTTCAGTACTTCCTACAAAAGGTAGCCAATAATATTGACAGTGAAGTGAGTGCCAGTGTGCTGTGACGAGCACACCTTGTAAAGATCATTTCAGGGAATGTGATGTCTGCTAGCACAGAGTAAACCAGAACAACCAGGTCTCTCTATACTAGTTTGAGACTTAATTTCACTTGGGACAAATTCACGGCTCTTTTTTTCCCCAAATTCCCAAATATGTAAAAGTGGTTTGAAGGTTGAAGCAGACCAGGGCTGGAGGGATAGTACTCTGCAAAGAGACTTGAGAAAGTTATCTCATCAGACTGTCTGGTGCCATCTTCCTGTTAGCCTCTTAAAGCACTACCTAACTGATCAGTGAGTTTTCATAATCCGGATCTCTCTTTAAATCTCATACTCTTTTTAAAAGGAAAGTGCCTCAACTAATCTACAAAACTTATTAATATATAGCACAATGACCAAGTATGAAATAATTACATATTTATTTTTATAAATATGCCAAGATTAGTAAATACCAATTTAAAAAAATAGGCATTTCATTACTTATTTAAAATAAAAAAATATTAAAAATCTGAAAGGATAACCTCATTGATTTTGGTTTTGGTAGATACCTAAGGAAAAACAATTTAGGAACAGGAAATAGTTGGTGCACAAACTTCAGATGATACTGTGCTTGGAGTTTTACTAGGCAGTGTTAGGGTTCAAGAATTGAGACTAATTCCCACAGATACCCAAAACAATTACACAAAAGTTTATTTAAGAATTTAAAGTTAAAAAAAAAAAAAAAAAGACAACCAAATGGTGGCTAGCGGGGCACCGACTTCATGAGCCAAATATGGAGTCTGGCCCTGAACAATAGCAGGCAGGAGCTTTTATTGGGGCACTCCATACAAACCTGCCACGCCCACATACCTGGTTCGAGTGGTAACAAGTGTCCTCATCTCCATGAACAGAATTAAGTCTGGGTGGGGCCACGGAACATCCGACAGGTCTTCCCGAGTCCCATGTAACCTGCAGAGTACCTCCAGGCAGTTGTGCAGACCTCAAGATCTGGTTCTGGTAGCAAAGTGGCAGGATTGAGAGCAGCGCTGGAGAGGAACTGGATGCGAGGGGGATTAAGGAGAAAGGACTGATAATGCATCAACTGAGCATTTGTCATCCATCGGTCAGGGGAATTTTTAAGGAACCCCTCAATCAAGTGAGGGGTGGTGACCATAAGGGGCTGTCCCAATGTGAGCTTATCTGCATCTTTAACTGATAAGGCCATGGATGCCATAATTCTGAGGTAGCATGACCATCCCGAGGCCATGGGATCAAGCTTTTTCGACAAGTAAGCAACAGGTCTCTTCCAAGGCCCGAGCATTTGAGTCAGGACTCCCTTCACTATTCCTGCTCATTTGTTAACAAAAAGCTGATAGGGCTTATGGATATCTGGCAGAGCCAAGGCTGGTGCCTGCAATAAAGCCTTCTTAATTTCTCGAAAGGCCCTCTCCTGAGTCTCAGTCCATAGGAAGGATGACTCATTTCCTCGAGTGGCTTCATACAAGGGTTTTGTCAGCTCAGCGAACCTGGGTATCCAGAGCCGGTAGAAGTCTGCCAATCCCAAGAACTCACAACTGCCTGTGGGATCTCGGGCTTGGAATTCCCATAATGGTTTGCTTTTTGGCTGGTGACAGCCACCTCTGCCCATCCCTTAATATGTACCCCAAGTAGGTTACCTCTGTGACACAGAGCTGAGCCTTCTTGGCAGAGACCTTATACCCAATTGGTCCAAGGTCAGGAGCAAATCTCTGGTGGCCTGAAGACAAGTGTCCTCATCCTCAGTTGCAATTAACAGGTCATCTACGTACTGTAGGAGGCTTACCTCTGGGTGTGCGGCCCGATACTCCTGCAAGTCTTGGTGTAGAACCTCATCAAAGATCGTGGGCAAGTTCTTGAACCCTTGTGGCAGTCACATCCAAGTGAGTTGTCCATTAAACCCCTGGTTTGGGTCTCACCACTCAAAGGCAATGATGGGTTGACTTTTCTTTGCCAAGGTCAGGCTAAAGAAGGTGTCCTTGAGATCTAGAATAGTATAGACCTGTCTCCCCAGAGAGAGTGAGCTCAGAAGGATATACAGATTGGGGACTGTAGGGTGGATATCCTCTACCCTCTTGTTAACTTCTCTCAAATCCTGCACTGGCCAGAAATCATTAGTCCCAGGTTTCTTGATGGGTAATAGAGGGGTGTTCCATGGAGATTGGCATGGAACCAGAATACCAAACTCCCTAAGGTGGTTTATATGTTTGGTAATTCCTGCCCTAGCTTCGAGAGTCATTGGGTACTGTTTTACTCTTACAGGCTGAGCATTAGTTTTTAAAGTCACCATTAGTGGTGGCTGTTGGATGGCCTTCCCTGGGGGATTAGTTTCCACCCAGAGTCCAGGGATTGCTGCCTGGAGGTCCTTGAGGATAGCAGTTGGTCTCTTTTGAGGGGGGTGGGGTGTGCACTCTCCATTCCTCTTCTAGTTGAAAGCATAGGATATAGGCTGCATCTGGTACAGTCGCATTAGGAGGTCCTCTCACAGAGAAATGGATTTGAGCCTTCATTTTATTTAGCAAATCTCTACCCAATAGGGGATATGGGGACTCTGGGACCACCATAAAGGAGTGTGAAACTGTCTTTTTACCTAAGTTTACTTCCCTTTTGGTAGTCCAAGGGTGCTGAGCAATTCTCATGGCTCCTTGCACCCAGGTGTGTTTATTGGTCAATTTTCCCATAGGCTCTTTTAAAACTGAATATTGTGCTCCAGTGTCAACTAGGAAGTCTATAGCTTGTCCCTCCACTTGTAGGGTCACCCAGGGCTTGTGGTGGAGATTCACCAAGCCCGAGCCCCTTCAGTTTTCTAGGTTTGACAACTCCAGGATCTTGGGCTTGGAGGGAGGCTGGGGTCTCACCCTTTGAGGACATTCCCTAGCCTAGTGGCCCAGATGATTACAATATGTGTACTGGTCTCTTTTTAGACAGGGCTGACCTTCCTGTGGGGGTCACGGGGCTCAGGGGGCTCAGGTTCCCTTCTTCATAGAGGATCAGTCCCCCCATTTGGGATTCATTGCTCTTTCAGCCAACAATATCCTGGCAAGGCCTTTTGTTTGTCTTTCTTCAGAGGTTTCTCTGTTGTTAAATACCTTGTTCACCCCTGTCATTAGCTCAGAAATGTTTTTGCCCTCAAAACCTACCGGTTTTTGAAGTTTTCGTTTTATGTCTGGAGCTGCCCGATTTACGAAAGCCATATTGATGGCCATCTGATTCTCTGGGGCCTTTGGATTTATGGGAGTATAAGTTCTGAAAACCTCTAACAGGCATTCCAGGTATGCTCCAGCAGATTCATCCCTTCCCTGTATCACCTGACTGACCTTAAACAAATTGGTGGAGCACTTAGCAGCTGCCCGGAGACCCCCAAAAGAATCTAGTGACAGACCTTTAGGCGTTCCCTACCTTGGGGGTGTTATAGTCCCACCCCTCTGTTGGGTGCATGAGAGGGAAAGCAGCCGCAATCAAATCCTCATTCTCTGTTGGTCCCCCATCATTTCCAGGGACCACATGTCTGCATATCTGAAGGATGCAGTTCCTGTCCTCAGTGGTGAACAGGATATTTTAATAACTATTGGCAATCATCCCAAGTGGGTTGGTGAGTAAAAAGAATGGAATCCAGGAGGGAAATTAGGGCCTGAGGCTTCTCCGTGAAGGAGGGAATCTATAACTTCCAATTATACAAGTCACTAGTAGAAAAGGGAAAGTAGACTACTGGGGACATTCCATCCTCCCTTGTGGGGTCCAAGCTCCCTCAGGGGAAGAGCTCTCACATTTGTCCCCTCCCCCTTCCAGCAAGTGTGCATTGGGCTGGGCTTGGCCACAGGAGGTGCTGGCTCAGCCATGGGGGCTGGGGATGGAGACCAGGAAGAACTGGAAGAAGAGGAAGATGCTCTCTAGGTATATCCTGAGCACTCACTGGGGCCCCATAAGGCAGAGGGAGTAAATCTTCCTCTGGCACCAAGGGAAGGACCTTGGTACCAGATGGGTTTTGGTCTGAAGTTTTTTCAGGGGAAGCAAAGTGGCTGGCTCCTTAGGCCCCAATGGGGGGGCGGAGCCAGTTGGGGGGGCAGCAACCAGGTATCGCCAACCTAGGATGTATGGGTGCCCCGGTTCCCCGAAGATAACATCTTGAACCCTGCAGATGAGGGAGAGGTTAAACGACCCTTCAGGTGGCCATTCAACTTCAAAAGAGGGCCGTTTGATGGTGCAGAGGGTCTGGAGGCAGGTCAGCTTGACACGGAGTCTAGACACGTTTGAAGCTGCTCTTTGTAGTCCTGAAAATGACTAAGAACTAGATCAAGGGGAGCTGAAGATGATGAAACTTTCTGGCCCATTGTGGGATAAGCTTCAAGAAGAAATAATATAAGGAGAGGGATGAGAATGAGAAGAAGTAAGATGGAAAGTTGATAGACAAGGCAGAGCTCTGAGCAGAGGGTGAGGGCAGTATGAAATGGCAGTTCCCTAGAGGGAGAAATGAAAATATTGCAGTGTGCAGAGTCAGCCGAGAAGGCTGCCCCTGTTCCTTTCCCCCAAAATTTGGTCAGCCCGGATTCCACGTTGGACTGGGCCAAGACTCTGGTCCGGCCCTGCCTGGATTCCATGTCAGACGGGAGCACAACTCCTCAACAGAAGAAGAGTTGGGGAGTCCCCCATTCTCCTACAGCTCTGGGATCAATAGCAGATCTGCCTGATCTCTGTTGAGCCCCAGGATATCCAGACTACTGAAAAGAGAGAGAGGGAGAGAGAGAGAGAGAGAGAGAGAGAGAGAGAGAGACAAAGGCAGGCAGAACTTACCAAGGCTGGCTCTGGTGGCACTTATGTGGGTCTGGGGTCTCTAGTCTCGATTCCCCCAGGAGGAGCCCCCACAATGTTAGGGTTCGAGAATTGAGAATAATTCCCACAGATACCCAAAAAGATTATACAAAAGTTTAAGAATTTAAAGTAAAAAAAAAGACAATAACCAAATGGTGGCTGGCCAGGCACAGACTTCACGAGCCAAATATGGAGTCTGGCCCCAAACAATAGTAAGCAGGAGCTTTTATTGGGATACTCCACAGAAACCTGCATGCACCAAGCATTTTTTAAAATAATTGGATGTCCCCATATCCTGTGTATGGGGAAACTCTTAATTGGATGTCCTCATATCCTGTGTAAGGGGAAGGTCTTGATTGGTAGGGGCTGTCTTCAGGGCATTGGAATGTGCTGAGTAATATCTTTTAGAGTCAGAAGTTTTTGTTCATACCTTATAAGGCTTTTACATGTACAATAAGCCTGAGCTTGTCTGGGCTTGTCTAAAGAAGCTCACCAAAATGGAGTCAGAGCATTCTGGCTCTTCAGGCAGCACTGAGTAGAGCAGGGCTTCCCAAATGAAGGGGAATTTTGCTTCCTCCAGGGGGGACATTTAACAGTATTTGGAAATCATTTTTATTATCCCAGGTTGGACAAAGAGATTGCCATTACTGATCTGTACTGAATAGAGAGAAGGGATACTATAAACATGCTGTAAAATGCACAAAGAGTAATTTGACTGGAAATGGCAACAGTGAGAAGGTTGAGAAATACTACTGTGGAAAAATCAAGCTGAAGTCAGTATAATATTGAAGAAAATAATTTTCCTTAGGTTATTTCCTATCTTCATACAATGTAAAATAATTTTATTATGTATTTCATTATTAAGCCTTTTTACCTGTTCTCTGGTGTCTACCTTTCAGATTATAATTGGAACAGAAGTGTCTTTCCTGGAAGACACTTCTTCTAAGAACTTTGTAATTCTTAAAATCTAAAATTTTATTTTTCTTAGTGTCTGGTTTTACCAGAGAGCCTGGAAAGATTGTTTATGTGGTCTTTTTTTTTTTTTCTTTTTCTTTTTTTGGAATGTCTTTTTTTTTAATTAATCACTATATATTTTTTTAATTTTTAATAACTACATGATTAGAAGCTTTCATAACAGCTTTAATATATTCAACAACACACTCCAGAGCAACAGTACATCTCTTTCACAAGTGGGTGCTATTTTCTAGGTTCACAGTTGAATTAATATAGTTATATATTATTGAACTCAGTATAAGCCCCACAAGACATAAAATTGGATGAGTTTTTAACCTTTAAAAAAGATCTCCATTTCATTTTAGAATATATTGCTCCTTGCAGAAAGACTCACTGTTTTAGTGCAATTGACACTAAGATGTTTACACATATATTTCTAATCTCTATATAG
>NW_008350123.1:50557-60010 GCF_000622305.1 Nannospalax galili
AGGGCAGATTTCAATGGTATTGTTTATCATATCTACTAATTAGCATGATGTAAATTTCCATACTTCCTCCTCAAATACATTTTTTTAATTTGATTTTTTTTGTGTATATCACATAGAACATCCCAAGCCATCTCATTAGACTATACACCAACTTCACAGATAGTATGCTCCCATAGCCTCCCTCCCCCCACTAGAGCCCTTATACTCTGATATCCCTGCTGCCGTCTGCTGTGTTGTCAGCACCCCAAGTCATTCCCCACTACTTGCCCTTCTGATGAATCTAGTCAGCCTATCTAGAGGTCTTTGTTTTAGGAAGGTCAGCCGCTCCTCATCTAGCAGTAATCAGTTGTCAATATTTCTTTAGATAAGATTGGGGTCTGCTGTTCATTTTCCCAGTTCTATACTGAGTTACTATCTGGGAGCCCCTTTGGCCACCCTGGCCAACAACTCAAAAGACGGTATCACCTGTCTGGCATAATTGCTTGTTATGTAGCCTTTAGCTATGCATATGGGATCTTAAGAAATTATATTGTCCCCTTTAATCTTTGTTTATACTTTCCTTTTGGGTGTTTAAGGCCATACAGTTGGCCCAGATAAACCTATTTATTTTCACTCTTAAGGTTGTTTGAGGATCTGTTCCTCAGGGGTCACATGGGCTTGGGAGGAGCCCCTGGCTCCTTTCTTTTACCAGTTCCACCTATGTGAAGATAAGTCAAAGGTCCTGCTTGACCATGGTTCGCTTCGCTTGGAAGCATGGAGGAAATGATTCCTCTGTGTTGACCCTCCTTTCATAGACTGGACACTGGTTCATGTCCATCTGGTGTGGTCTCCTCAGCCTCCTTGATCAAGAGGACAGGTGACCCACCACCATTCCAGCACATTTTGAGAGATGCTCATAGTCCCCAGGAACTAGTAGACCTAGGAGGGCAAGGAGCAAAAAGTGTCCTTTATATATGTTTATATGGTCTTTTACCTAAAAATGATGAATAGTTTTTACTACTTTGTCTCTCTACTTTTTCTTTTTCTGTGGGAATCCTCCAAGACTGAAAGATAAAATGAAAAGTGTTGACATAATAAAAGTTTGAAGAGAGAAAATGACAGCTAAAAACTAGTGGGAGAAATCAGGATGAGTCTGTATCTCAGTAGTATGGATCAAATATAACTTAAGGTAGATAATTATAAAACTTTCATTTTAAAGGCTTAAAAATGACTACAGTAGGGTGACTACTGATAATATCTGGGTTTACAATCATTTAATCCTAAAGCCTGCAGCAGAGCATGACTGAAGAAGCCTGGGGTGTAGCCTCAGAACTCCCTTGACATATAACTCTACACTCTTGATCTAGGAGAGTACAGGACAGCATCAAACTTGTACTGTTTGCAAACACAAATATTGATGCTGTTATCTACCAGCTAACCAGCCAATAACCAGATTGTGGTCATCCATAGACCAAGGGTAATTGAAAAATTCATTGATTCCTATTGTATTATGATGACTGCTTATATATTATTTATTCTATTGACAACTAATTTTATGTCTTAAAAATTGACAATGAAATGTTTTGATTTAATGCACAATGTTCTTTTTTTTATCAACATCTTGGCCATTTGACACTGCTTTTACACAATGCCTTTGTTAGTACATTGTAATCATGTAACTTGTGGCATGATCCTTTTCAGAACAATTTCTGACATTATTGTGCAATAATTTGTTTACACTAGGTTCATCAGTAATTTGAAAAATCTGCTTGTGAGCAGAATTTGAAGTACAGTGCACATTATTATATTCATAGCCTTATAGCAAATCCAATTAATAGTTATTAATGTGAACAACTTATCTCCTTTATGTTGCTTTCAGCTCCTGCATTTTTATTGTTTGTATTTTGCCTGTGCTGAACAAGGAACTTTGTATCTCTGCAAAGTTTTAGAACTTTTTATAAATTAGGAATAGAAGGCGGTTGGATCTAGCTGTGAGACATCAAGCAAGTGACCCAGGACTTGTTATTGTCCTTGTCAGTTTCTATGTAGCTAAAACAATGGCCTTTTCTTGGCCTGTATATAGTAAAATAAAAAAATAAGCTTTTAAAGTGGGAGAAGACCAAAAAAAGATAAGCTCTGTTTTCCGGAAGCCCCAGCAAGTTACCTAAGGGTACAATATTAATCAATGTCTCTTGTTGATAGTACAGGATCAGCTTATTGATATTCTTCATGCCTGTGGTAAAAATAAGAGGGTGGAGGAGGCTGAATAATGTCAGTAGTCTTACAATCGCTCTCTGTTTCTACTTTTTTGGCTTGGAAATTTTAGTACAGTGCATGGCTGTTTCAGTAATTACAGGACAGAATCATCTGGGGAGGATAGTTTAACATGTTTGTCTCTACAAAGCCCTCTAGCAAATAACATGTACATCATCAACTTTCTAATAACTCTTACAGGTGGCCTCTGACTACTGAATACACATCAGAGGAATGATATGTAATTTATACTCTGATATAGAAAAATATGTAGGAAATTTGGCAGGATGGGAGTTTTTCATTAATTATCCAAAGCTTCAATAGTTGTTATTTTCCTGATTTACTCAGAAAAATCTTTGTTTAGAATGTGTTTTACATCTCTAAGCATTCTGCTAATTATATAAATAAAAAATTCATACTGTGCAACTTAATTTTCTAGGATTTCTCACCTGTAGCATTTTCAAAATGTGGACAAATGTTGCATCATTTGTTTGTTTGTTTTGCTTGTTTTAGAAGAGATCTAGCCCTTATTATTACCATGAGGCTTAATTCTGTTAAATTTCCTCCCTGAAGATTTCATGACCTGGAACAGAAGTGGCTATATAACTTGCTAGGCATAATGACAAAGGACAATGAGTAGTCCCTTATTTAAAAACTATTGAGACTTTTAAAGTAGCAAAATAAAACATTTCACTAACAGTGAGTGTCTGTGTGACTGTGCAGGCTACATACTCAATGCAGGATGGTAGAAAGATGCACTAACCGTGACAGATGACATGTACTCATGAAGATTACTTGAAGATCATCAAAGCCATTCTGCACAAGAAAAGCTCTGCACATGTTTTTATTCTGATCTTTACATTATTCTGAAGATATCACACTCTGTATGTTTAGGAATGTCTGGAAATGACAGCTTCTGTCAGTCCTTTGTATTATTAAGGAGAAATATTGAAGTAAAGCAAATTCTATGTTTAATGTGCAAAAGTTGACAGTATTCATCAAAATCAACATCACATATACATAGTTCCATCATCCATAAGAATATCTTTCTTTCCTTTTTAGTGTATCCTTCCCTCTGTCTACCTTGATCTAGATAATCACTGATAGGTTATCACTGAAGATTATTTTGAATTTTTGGAAGCCAGAATAATTATTTTAAAGTCCATTCTTATTGTCACATTTCATTCTTTTCTATTAGTATGCTGATTAGTATTTCCTTCTAAAGATTATATATTTAGCATTTACTGATGAATGTTTTTCTTTTTATTTTCTTTTATATTTTCTTTTTGTTTTCTTTGGTAACTCCTTCAGAGAGGAATGGCTGATTTTTATAGCAATTACATACCTAAATTTTGAAAAAAATTCAAAATTGTTTTCCAAAATGGGTATACTTTATATTTTGCAATCAGTGCATGAAGGGCTTTAGTAGTTCCTCATACTCAATAAAGCACTTCTATCAATTCATACCATTTTAAAAAAAATAAATAATTTATTGAAAATTTCTTACATTCATATAAGGTGTTTTGGTCAAATTCATGCCCACTCCCTCCCCTTCAAATCCTCCCATAGATCTCCATCATTTTTTTTTCTGATAACTTCATATACTCTTTCTTCATCTTTGATTGATTTATTTACTTTTATGGGGATTTTGGCTACTTTAACATTCCCCACTCTGAAGAGATAACCCTAAAATCTCTTAAGATTTAGGTACAAGCTGCCAAATACTTTTGACATTTTTGGCCTTTGGAATGGAGTATGTTGCTAAGAGGCCCAAGGACATTTTGACTTTTAACCAAGAAACTGATTACTGTTCTTTGGGGTCTTTTTACCCTTACTGCCTAGCCAGTTCCTACATCCTACACTTATCACACCATCCTCTGAGGAGGTTACCCAAATTGCCAGTTGGGAATTGGGACACAGTCTGCTCTGGCTTCTTCCATGCTGAACAGGGACACAGGGTGAGGCAATTGGAGTGGCCCTTCAGTGGCTCTATCCAACTCCTAAGAGACTCTAATCTGTAGGGGGAAAAGAAAGTCCTTGAATCATGAATGGGAGATGTGAAGGGAAGTAAAGGCAAGAGTAGTTAGCATTACAAGTTCTAGACAGGGCACTAGAAAAAAGTCAGAACAGGGCAATTTTCAAATGTTCATATGAGAGTCCATTGGAATTTCTTGACAAGGGCTTCCAAAAACATCCCTTTATTGGGTTCTCCTCATTTTTCTTTCATCTTCCAAGGCTGGACTCAAGAGTGATAGATTCAGGAATTGCTTTCAGGTATTTTGATCGCTGTTTGAGTAGTTAGAATCAGTGTCAGTTCCCTCTCAAAGGCTTCTATAGGGAGAGAAAACAAATTTATCCATAATTTTAGAACAATAGCTGGTTGTCTCCCTCAGCTACAGACAGGCACTACAGTATTGGAGACCAAGATTTGAAGTCTTAAATGTGAGCAGCAATTTCTGGTTAGGAACAAAATCATTAATGAGAAATAATTGCCTAAATAACTTTTCATATTGATCCCTTGAACTCTTAAAGTGTAATCCTTTGAACTCTTAAAGAAATATAATGATGCCTTTACTTTTTGGTCATACATTCCTTTTGGGAGTTTACAACCATAAAGTTGACCCAAATAAATCAATTTATTTTTACACTTAAGGTCATTTGAGGATTTGTTCCTCAGGGGTCACATGGGCTTGGGAGGAACCCCTGGCTCCTTTCTTTTACCAGTTCCAACTATGTGAAGGTAAGTCAAAGGTCCTGCTCAACCATGTCTGGCTTCACTTGGAAGCATGAAAGAGATGTCTTCTCTGAGTTGACCCTCTTCTTTGTAGACTGGACACTGGTTAAAGTCCATCTCATGGGGTCTCCACATCCTCTTTGAGCAAGAGGACAGGTGACTTACCACAGTTACAGGACAATTTGAGAGATGTTCCATAGTCCCCTGGAACTTAGTTGACCTTGAATGGCAAGAGGCAAAAACTGTCTTTTAAGTCCCTCTGACCACATTAATATAGTCCTCAAACTATAGCTGTTAAACATCCAATAAAATTAGTTCCACCAGTCTGGTACTTTTATTTATCATGTGCTATGTAGATAAGGCTTAGGTAAGAAACCAAATATTCTCATATAAACTTTGACTAGATATATCTTTTTTTCCTTAAAGTACTTGACTAAACAGTGATGATAGAAATTTTAAGATTATGTGTATATTATTTTTGTCTTATCCTTTATATATCATAACAAACCTACACAGACCTTCATCACTTGCTTAGGCTTTCTCATTTTTCCTGCCTATTTTGGACAATATCTCTATTCCCATATCCTTTAAACATCTTTTACACTCTCATTTTCTTTTTTTTTTAAATAATAATGAAACAAAATAGCATTAATAAATAAATTTTCCATCTATGTGAGACTTCTTTTCCTAGGAATGCTAAGGAATGCTTATTTCCTTTTAAGGTTCTAGTGTCAAGCCAATGTTTGTTTAAAGTTTTACTGGAGAACCAATGAATTTATTGAGATTACTTATCAAGATAACTAAGGGGTTGCTGAAGTGTATGTATCACCTAAGGGTATGCACACTGGAAAGCCTTTACTCAGCATGGGTCATGCCATCTCTTCCTAGCCTTCCCCAAAGTGTTTATTTTAGCCCTCCCCAAATCCAGGAGGCCATGTGTGATTAGGGTCAAATTACATATAGATGGCTGGGATGAGTGGCTGGATAATCCAATTAGGGTCTAATGACCTTGCTTGGCCCTTCTTTAGTGAATAAGCACAACAGTCAATCATCCCAATTGTGACGATGTTTAGTGATCATGTTCTGCTGAAGTTGTGATGATGGTAGTTATTTCATGCAGAAGGGACTGCTGAATAGAATCATCTTATTAAAAGGACCTGGACTTTAAAAGGATTTGGTGCTAGAATCCACAAATGAGGGAGAACATACTCTGTTTGTTTTTCTGAGTCTGTTACTTCACTTAGTATAACAGTTTCTAGATCCACCCATTTACCTGCAAATTTCATTATTTCATCTTTCTTTACTGCCAAACAGAACTCTATTATGTAAATATCACACATTTCTGTTAACCACTCCTCTGTTGAGGGGCACTTAGGTTCCTTCCAACCCTTAGTTATTGTGAAAAGAGCAGCAACAAATGTGGTTGTACAAATGTCTCTACAATAGGATGAGTCCTTTTGGTATATGACAAGGAGTGGTATAACCGAGTCATATGGTAGTTCATTTATAGTTTTTAAAGAGGTATCCACAGTGTTTTCCATAGAGGTTCCACGAATTTGCAATGCCACCAGCAGTGAATGAGCATTCCCCTTTCTCCACAACCTCACCAGCATTTGGCATCATTTGTTCTGTTGATCCTAGCCAGTCTGATTGCTGTAAGGTGATACCTTAGAGTGGTTTTAATTTGCATTTGACTAATTACTAATGATGTTGAACACTTTTGAGGTGTTTTTTAGCCATCTTTATTTCTTCCTTTGAGAACTCTGTTTAGATCTTTAGCACATCTTTTCATTGGGTCATTTGGTTTCTTGATTCTTTGTTTTTTCAGTTCTTTATATATTCTGGATGTTAAACCTCTGTCAGATGTGTCACTGGTGAAGACTTTTTCCCATTCTATGGGTTTTCACTTCACATTTTTTATTGTTTCTTTTGCTGTACAGAAGCTTTTTAGTGTAATGTGGTCCTACTTGTTGATTGCTGACCTTAATTCCTCAGCAACTCTGTCTGATTTAGAAAATCATTTCCTAACCTATATATTGTAAGTTACTGCCAATATTATCTTCTAATAGTTTTAGGGTTTCCAGTGTCACATTGAGGTCTTTGATCCATTTGGAGTTTACTTTTGTGCAAAGTCAAAGATTAAAATCTAGTTTCATTCTTCTACAGGTGGAGATCCAGTTTTGCCAGCAATATTTATTGAAGATGCTGTCTTTCCTCCATTGTGTTCTTGGCACCTTGGTCAAATATAAGGTGGCTGAAATTGAGTGTACTTGGGTTTGGATCTTCAATGATGTTCCATTGATCTATGTGTCTTTTTTTTTGTGTCAGTACCATGTTGTTTTTATGACTATAGCTCTGTAGTGTACTTTGAGATTTGATATAGTAATTCCTCCAGCATTGCTCTTTGTGCTCAGTGTTGATTTGACTATCTTGGGTTTTTGTACTTCCATATGAAAGGGAATTTTTTTTCTAATTTTGTGAAGTATGTCATGGGAATTTTGATTGGGATTGTATTTAATCTATATGTGGCTTTTGGTATGATGGTCATTTTCACAATATTAATTCTTCCAATCCATGAGCATTGGAAAGCCTTTCATCTCCTGGTGTCTTCTTAGATCTCTTTCTTTAGTGATTTAAAAGTTTCATTGTAGAGATCTTTGGTATCTTTGGTCAGATTTTTTCCAAGATATTTTATTTTTTTGCAGCAACTGCAAATGGGAGTATTTCCCTGTATTCTTCTCCAATTGTTTGTTATTGGTATAACAATAATGATTTTAATGTCATTCCAATCTACAATGATTTTTGTAGATTGATTTCATAACCTGCCACTATACTGAAATTGTTGATCAGTTCTAGGAGTTTTCTGGTGGAACTTTTGAGCTCTCTTAGGTATAGTATGATATAATCTGCAAAAAGTGATAGTTTGACCTCTTCTTTTTCAATTAGTACTCCCTTAATTTCCATCTCCTGTCTTATTGCTCTAGCAAGAGTTTCAAGCATTATGTTAAAAAGGAGTGGAGATAGTGGACAACCTTGTCTAATTCCTGATTTTAATGAGAATGCTTCCTGTTTTTCTCCATTTAGAATGATGTTGGCTAAGGGTTTGTTGTATATAGCTTTAATTATGTTGAGGTATGTTCCCTCCAGTCCAATTCCCCCTAAGAATTTGAACATAAATGCATGCTGAATTTTCTCAAAAGCCTTTTCTGCATCTTTTGAAATGACAATGTGGTTTTTGTCTTTGAGTCCATTTATATGATTAATGACGTTTGTTGACTTGTGTACATGGAACCATCGCTGTATCTCTGGGATAAAGCCTACTTGATCATGTTGAATGATCTTTTTATATGTGTCTGTATGGGGTTTGCAAGTATTTTTTTGAGAATTTTTGCATCTATGTTCTTTAAGGATATGGGTCGATAGTTTTCTTTTTTGGTTGTGTTTTTACCCATTTTGGGCATTAGAGTGATGCTGGCTTCATAGAAGTAATTCTGAAGTTCTCCCTCTGTTTCTATCATTTTGAATACTTTAAGTAGTTTTTGTTGGAAGTCTTCTTTAAATGTCTGGTAGAATTCTGCTGTAAATCCTTCTGGGCCTGGGTGTTTTTTGATTGGGAGGCTTTTTATTACTCTTTCGTTTCCTTATATGTTATGGGTCTCTTTAATCTGTAGATCTCTTCTTGGTTCAAGTTTAGTGGATCCCATGATTTTAGATATCCATCCATTTCTTTTAGATTTTAAAATTTAGTAGTGTGTAATGATATGGATCTTTTGGGTGTTTGTGGTGATGTTTTCCCTTTAATCTCTGATTTTGCCGATTTTGATTTGCTCTTTCTTTCTTTTGGTTAACTGGTCTAATGGTCTCTATGTCTTGTTTAGCTTTTCAAAGCATTAGCTCTTAGATTCATTGATTATTTGTATTGTTTTCTTTGTTTCTATTTCATTAATTTCTCCTCTGATTTTTGTTATTTCTTCTCTTCTGCTGGGTTTGGGTTTCATATTTAATAACCACATAATTAGAAGAAGCATTTCATTACAACAGCATTGACATATTAAATAACAATTTCCAAAGCTAAGATGCATCTCTTTCAAAATTCGCTGTAAAATTCTAGGTTTGCAGTTGAATTAATACAGTTATACAACAGTTATACAAAACTGTACTCAGTCTAAACCCTATAAGATATAAAATTAAATCATGTTTTAACCTTTAGAAAACATTTCCATTTCCTTATGAAAATACACAGTTTCATACAGGAAAATTCATTTTTTAATGCAATTAACACTGAGATGTTTGCACATGCATTTCTAACCCCTCTATAGATTATTAATAGTCATGGTCGGTTACTTTCTGAGATCTTTGGCATATGAGCATGGATATAAAGTCATCAGGTAGATTTCAATGGTAATGTTTTTCAAATCTACTAATTATTAAGGAGGAAATTTTTATGCTTGTTCCTCAAATATAACTCATTTTTTATTGATTGAATT
>NW_008350123.1:60063-94048 GCF_000622305.1 Nannospalax galili
TATATTTGATTAAAATATCTTTTAGAAGAATAATTTAATTACAACAGCATTGAAATATTCAATAATTTTCTGAACTAAGATGCATCTTTTTCAAAATTGGCTGTAAATTTTTATTTACAGTTGAATTATTACAGTTATATAATATTGTACTCAGTATAAACCCTATAAGACTTAAAATTAAATGAGGTTTTGCCGGGTGTGGTGGCGCATGCCTTTAATCCCAGCACTGGGGAGGCAGATAGGAAAATTCATTTTTTAATGCAATTAACACTGAGATGTTTGCACATGCGTTTCTAACCCCTCTATAGATTATTAATAGTCATGGTCGGTTACTTTCTGAGATCTTTGGCATATGAGCATGGATATAAAGTCATCAGGTAGATTTCAATGGTAATGTTTTTCACATCTGCTAACTACTAAGGAGAAAATTTTTATGGTTTGAAGAATTACTTTTTTAATTAAAAAAAATTAATAACCACATGATTAGAAGAAGCATTTCATTACAGCTTTAACCTATTCAGTAACACACTCCAGAGCAAAGATGCATCTTTTTCAAAAGTGGCTGTAACTTCTTAGGTTCACAGTTGAATTAATACAGTTATACAGTATTGAACTCAGAACAAACCCTCTAAGATATAAAATTGAATGAATTTTTACCCTTTAAAGAAGATCTCCATTTCATTTTAAAATATGCTGTTTCCTACATTTTGAATGCTACTAGATGTTTGCACATTTGTCTTTAATCTCTATGTATCTGATGATTACTAGTTACAGTCGGTTACAGTCAGATCCTTAGTACCTGAGTATGGATATAAAGTCATCAGGTAGATTTCACTGGTAATGTTTATCACCTCTACTATTTAACATGAAGTAAATTTTTATTCTTCTGCCTCAAATGTGTCTTTTTTTTTTTAATTTGGTGATTTTTCTGTGTGTATATCATTCAGACAATCCCACACAATCTTTTTCATCTATATAACCACTTCCCAAATGGAACCCTCCCATAGCCTCCCCATTCCCACATACTGGAGCCTTTATACTCTGTCATCCCAGTTACTGTCTACTGTGTTGTTGACACCCCAGGCAATCTCTAGTGCTTGTCTGTCTGCTGAATCTAGTCAGCCTATATAGAGATCATTGTTTTAGGAACATCAGCTGCTCCTCATCTAGCAGCAATGAGTTGTCAATATTCCTTTAGATAAGATTGGGTTCTGCTGTTCATTTTTCCAGTTCTAAGCTGGGCTACTGTCTGGGAGTCTGTTGTGCCACCTTGGCCAATAACTTAAAGGAAGGTATCTCCTCTCTGGCATTGTTTCTTGTTATGTAGCATTTAGCTATACATATAGCATCTTAAAAATTATATTGACCCATTAATCTTTGGTTATACTTTCCTTTTGGGTGTTTAAGACCCTGCAGTTGGTCCAGATAAAACAATTTATACTCTTAAGGTCATTTAAGGGACTGTTCCTCAGGGGTAATATGGGGTTGGGAGGAGCCCCTGGCTCCTTTCTTTGACCAGTTCTGTCTTTGTGAAGATAAATCAAAGGTCCTGCTTGACCATATCTTGCTTTGCTTGGAAGCATGAAGGAAATGTTTCCTCTGTGTTGACCCTCCTCTTTGTAGAATGGACACTGGCTCGTGTCCATCTGATGGGGTCTCCATGGCCTCCTTGCTAAGGAGGACAGGTGACTCACCATAGTTACAGGACACTTTGGGAGATGTTCATAGTCCCCTGGAACTTAGTTGACCTAGGGGGGCAAGGAGCAAAACCTGTCCTTTATGTCCCCTGAACAAATTAGCATAGGGCTCAAAGTATGACTATTAAACATCCAAGAAGGTTAGTTCCACCAGTCTGGTAGTTTTAGTTACCGTATGCCATGTAGCTAGAATTTGGGTAAAGACCAAATGTTCTCAGATAAACCTTGCCTAGGCATATATTACATTCTTTGATCTGGTTGTATGTATAATTTGTCAGTACGCTGTTCATCTAATATGGTTCCCTCTGGTTTTCTAAAACTAGCTAGGCATTGTTTGTCTCTCACATTGTCTAACCCTTCTACCATGGGTTCTCATTTAAGGTGCCCTTGTTTTTTCGATTTGTCCCTTAATAATACCCTTCTCCTATGGTCCCACCTCTCTTGCGCTCCTTCTTTCCTTTTATCCCCTAGGTTCCTTCTATAACCTTCCCACCCCCTCCCTTAAAATAACCCCATTATTTTCCATATCTCCCTTGTTAACCCCTGTTTTCTACTGTTCCTCTCTTTCAGATTCTTTCTTTTATTTACTTCCCAGGTTCCTCTTCATTATCCTGGTTCCTGTAGTTATGTCTGGATACATATTCACTTATAAGGATTTGGTGCTATGATCCATATATGAAAGAGAGCATATCCCGTTTTTGTTTTTGTTTTTTTCCTGAGTCTGTGTTCATTCACTTAGTATAACATTTTCTAGTTCCATCTATTTAACATTTTCTAGTTCCATCTATTTACCTGCAAATTTCATGATTTCATCTTTCTTTACTGCTGAATAAAATTCCATTGGATAAATGAACCATATTGTCATTATCCACTCATCAGCTGTGGGACACTTAGGTTTCTTCCATGTCTTAGCTATTGTGAAAAGAGCAACAACAAACATTGATGTGCAATAGGATAAGTTCTTTGAGTATATGCCAAGGAGTGGTATAACTGGCTCAAATGGTAGGTTCATTTATAGTTTTTTAAGAGTTCTTCATGCTGCTTTCCGTAGGGGTTAAACAAGCTTGCAGTCCCACCAGCAGTGGATAGGCATTTCCCTTTCCCCACATCCTCTCCAATATTTGGTATCATTTGTTCTCTTGATCTTAGCCAGTCTGAATGGGGTAAGATGAAATCTTAAAGTGGTTTTAATTTACATTTCCCTAATTACTAGTGATGTTGAACACCTTTCAAGATGCTTCTTAGCCACCTTTATTTCTTCTTTTGAGAATTCTCTGTTCAACTCCTTAGCCCATCTTTTAGTTGGTTACTTCTTGTCTTGGTTCTTTGTTTTTTGAGTTCGTTATATGTGAGTTCGTTATATGCTTTGGATGTTAAACCTCTGTCAAACATGCCACTGGTGAAGATTTTCTCACATTCTGTAGGTTTTCTCTTCACTTCCTTGGTTTCTTCTTTTGATGTAAAGAAGCTTTTTAGTTTAATGAGGTCCAATTTGTGGATTCTTGAACTTGTTTCCTTGACAGTTGATGTCCAGTTTAGAAAATCCTTTCCTACACCTATATCTTGTAGGTTATTGCTAAATGTTTTTTTCTAACACTTTCAGAGTTTCAGGCTTCACATTGAGGTCTTTGATCTATTTGGAGTTGACTTTTATGCAAGATGAAAGATGGGTTTAGTTTCATTCTTCTACAAGTGGAGATCCAGTTTTGCCAGCACCATTTGCTGAACATGCTGTCTTTCCTCCAGTGAATGTTCTTGGCTCCTTGTCAAATATCAGGTAGCCAAAATTTCATGTACTCATATTCGGGTTTTCAATTTTGTTCCATTGATGTGGGGTTCTATTTTTGTGCCAGTACCATGTTGTTTTTATGACTATAGCTCTGTAATATAGTTTAATATCTGATATTGTAATCCCCCCAGCATTACTCTTAGTGCTCAGGTTTGCTTTGCCTATCTGAAGTCATTTGTGCTTCCATATGAAACTTAGGATGGTTTTTACCAAATCTGTGAAAAACATCATGGGGATTTTGATTGGCATTGCTTTGATTCTATAAATGGCTTTTGGCAGGATGGTCATTTTCACAACATTAATTCTTCCAATCCATGAGCATGGGAAGTCTTTCCATCTTCTGATGTCTTCCTCAACCTCTTTCTTTAAGGAATTTATAGTCTTTGTCAAATTTATTCTGAGATATTTTGTTATTTTGGCAGCTATTGTGAAGGGAAGTGTTTCCTTGTACTCTTTCTCTGATTGCTTGTTATTGGTATATAGAAAGGCTACAGACTTTTGTAGATTAATTTCATAACCTGCCATTTTAATGAACATGTTAATAATTCCTAGGAGGTTTGTGGTGGAATTTTTGACATCTCTTAGTCGCAGAGGTTTTTTGTTGTATTGTCCTTTTCGCTGAATTACAGGAATCCTTTTATTTCTTTCTTAATTTGTCTTTTGACCCACTCATTGTTTTGTTTCGTGGCCAAGTATGTGGTCAATTTTTGAAAAAGTTCCATGGGGTGCTGATTAGAAAGTGTATTCTTTGGTGCTTGGGTGGAATATTTGAAAGATGTCTGTTAGGTCTGTTTGATGCATGATATCATTTAATTCAGATCTTTCTGTTTATTCTTTGTCCAGTTGACACATCTGATGGAGAAGTTGGGGTATTGAAGTCCCCTGCTATTGCTGAGTTGTGGTTAATCTGTGTCTTCAAGTCCTATAGTGCTGTTTTTATGAATTTGGGTGCACCAGAGTTTGATGCATATATGTTAAGGATTTTAATATATTCTTGGTTAACTCTTCCTTTGATCAGAGTGAAGTGACCTTCCTTATTTCTTCTGATTTTACTTTGAAGTCTATTTTGTCAGATATTAGAATTGCAGTCTCTGCTTGTTTCTTAGTGCCATTTTCTTGTAATATTCTTTTCCATCCTTTCACCTTAAGATAGTGCCTGTCCTTGAAGTTGAGATGGGTTTCTTGCAGACAGCAAAGATATGGATTGTGTTTCTTAATCCATTCACTTTGCCTGTACTTTTGATTGGGGAGTTCAGTCCATTGATAGTTAAGGTTATTATTGAAAGATGTGTATTGGTTGCCATCATTTTGATTATTGTTTATGTTCTCTAATTTTTTTGTCCTCAATTATGCATTTATTTATTTTCTTTCATTGTCCCTGGAATATAGTTGTTTTTGTCTCTGCTCTCTATATTGCTTCAATTATTATTTGAAGGGGTGGTTTTGTGGACATGTATTCTTTCAGGCTATTCATGTCATGGAAGATTTTTCTTTCCCCCTCAACTATAATAGATATTTTTACTGGGTAAAGTATCCCGAGCTGGCATCTATTGTCATGTAGAACTGGAAATACCTTGGTTCAAGGTCTTCTGGCTTTCATAGTTTGCATTGATAAGTCAGCTGTAATTCTGATGGGTTTTCCTTTTTATGTGATTTTTTTTTTTTTCTGCTTTCAGGATTCTATCTTTGTTCTGTACATTTAGTGTTTTTACTATTATATGTCCTGGAGAATTTCTTTTCTGATCCTGTCTATTTGGTGTTCTATATACTTCCTGTATTTGTATGAGGATGTCTTTCCTTGATTTTGTGAAATTATCTTCTACAATCCTGTTTAAGATCTGGCCAATATCATTAATCTGAAATTCTTCTTCTTCCTCTATTCCTATGATCTGTAGATTTGGTGTTTTCATGGTGTCTCTCAACCCTTGCATATTCCATTCCCATGTTTTTTAAATTTTTTCCATAATCTTTTCTTGAGTGGTCCAGTTCTTCAACTTTATCCTCCAGTGTTGATATTCTGTTTTCCGTTTCATTCATTCTAATGGTGAGGCTTTCCCCTGTTGTTTCAAGTTGGCTTATTGAGTTTTTCACTTCCTTCTTCATTTCTGCCTCAGTTTTCTTCAATGTTTCTAGCTCTTTTCTGAATTCATTCAGAAGTTTATCCCTATCTTATTTTAACTTTTTGATTTATTTGTTCATGTATTCTTTAAATTTGTGAATTCCTTGATCATATTTATGATTGTTCTTTTAAAGTCACTGTCCTGGGTTATCTCTCTGGAGTTCTCCTCTTCTACAGGTTTGGTGGAGTTTGGTGGAGACATAGTGTTTTGGCTTTCCATTTTATTATTCTTTTGTTGTGATTGTGGCATTTGAATTTTTGTTGTTTATGATTCAGATATGAGAATTAAGTTGAAGTATGCTTCCGTTTGTATTATCAGGGTGCCTAGATCCTTTCCTTTTTGGTTATGTACAGATGGTTTGAACAGGGTTCAGGTTCTCTCAGGTTTAATTTGGAGGGAACAAGTAGCTTTAGATCAGCTATTCAGGAATACACACAGAAGCCCAATTCAGGTTCCAGTCAGGTACACTCAAGCTTCCTTCACTAGGTGGATGCAGGGTCTGGGAGCTCTCAAACAGTCTCCTGTATTCTCAGGCCCCCTGCCAGAGGGAGGCCATGGGGAGGCGAGAACTCAGCATTCTCTGGTGTTTTGTTGAAATCAGAACTACTGGAGTTTGCAACCCTCTCATGCTGTCTGCTAGGATATCAGCCTTAGCATACCAAAGCCAGATATGCTCTGGGGCCTTGAGAGGGGCTTCAGGAAATCCAGGTAGGGGGATCAGTATGGTGCATTGGGGAAACTCACCACCATATGGAGGCAGGATATGGTGGTCTCAGGCAGTCCCCTGAGTTCCAAGTCATCTGTCTGAGGAAGGCCAGAGGGAGGCCCAAACTTGGCACTCTGGTGGTCTGCTCAATTCATGTCATTTTTAATGCACTTAAAAAAATATATATAATATTTTTATTAATTCTTTGAGAATTTCTTACAATTTATTAACTATTACCACTTAATCCTCCCAGATAGCCTCCACATCCTTACACTGTCTTGTTTTTTTTGTTTTTGTTTTTTTTTCATGACCCACCAAGGCAGTGATCAATAGTTTCACAGAAGTGAGAGCTGGTGAACACCCCCCCCCCCAGAACGCTTTCTTGAACTTGTACAGGTTTTCTCTTTTAATGTCATTTTTAATTGATTGTTAGTTAATTTCTCACAAAATTTTGGGTTTTGTTTCTGAATTATTATTTCAATTTTCAAACATCCACAAAAGTGAAAAATTGTACACTAAACACTTATATGTATACCACCTGGTTTGAGGCTATTGTCCATTAAAGTGGGAAAGGCATTGTCACCAGAGCAGTTCTCAGCTGTCCCTCCTCCTATCTTGGTTGTAAGAAGAAGAAGAAATTAGACAGAGAGTAGGTCAGGTTATAACTCAACACCTGCCTGCAAGTGTCCCAATTCTTCCACTAGAGAACCATCTCTTAAAGATTCCACACTGTCCTAAATCAGCTCCTCTACCTGGATACAAGTGTTCAAACACAGGAGTCTGAGGGCTAAATTAAATATTCAGTGACAATACTTATAAAATAATTCTTCATATTTATTCTTAGGATAGAAAGCGTATTACTTTGTGGCATTTTATTAAGGTATAATTCTGTGTTGTAGTCATAAATAATCCCCATTTTCATTGAAAGCCTAACTGTAAAGTGCATAACTTTAACATATTGTTAAATGCACTAGTTATTTTTCATTATTTCGTATTTTGGAGGGAAACATGTTTGTAATTAATGTCCACCTCCTGCACTTTGTGCCTTATTTCCAAACTTAGGGGGACATTTATGTTCATGCAAACACCTCCATCATGAGAATTTTCATATGGAGAAAGAGAAGATGAAACTTAGAAAAAGCCAATTTTATTTGTTAATAAGGAAGAGGTTGGAAGCAATGGTTAAAATTGGATTTTTAAACTATCAATGGATGTAATTTATTCCACTAGGTCAGCTCCCTATTTGACTTCTCTTTATTGCAGGTAATTGAGAATTAGTCACACTTGTTATTTTTAGAAATCCTTGATTTTTGTCTGGAAATGAGAATGAAACTATAATAACAGGTAAAGAAAAACTATGAAAACATTTCTAGAACCTATTTAAAATCAGAATTCTTGAATATTAGGGCATTTGGGAAAAGAACTTATTAAGTTAAAACATCAAGTCAGATTTGTTTGAGTTTATTATTCAATTTCTTTTTGATAAAAGATTCAGTTGACTCACTATAAGGAGCTGTGAACTACACATCCTAAATCCTGTTTATTTGGCTAAAATATCTACTTGTTTCACTTGTTTTATTACTAATGCTTGACTTCAAGGAATGATTTTTGAAGCTATGGAATATTTTCTTCTTCACCCTTGAAATTACTACGAGTTCAATTTCCAGGAAAATATTTTCTAAATGAATAGGTAGACTTTAAAGTTTAACCTGAAAAAAGAATCATTAAATTACAAAAATGGTATTGCTGGATATTATAACATTGAGAATGTAGAGCTTCTTGAGCTATTTCTTTATAAAGATTTAAATCCATAGTCAGGCTGTTCATTTGAAGGGCATTTGGAGTTTGAATTATAATGCTTCAGTCATCTTTGAAAATGCAGGCAATTAATACACACAAATACAAAATTCCCTAAGCAATATTCTTATCCACAATTCATTTATATATGCTCATAGGAATTACTCTGGCTAAAGTACAATTTATCAAATCCCTGATAACAAAACAAATCATGCTGTCATAGTTAAAAATATCAATGTTTAATGCTAACTTCTTTAAGATAAAGGTATCACATTTGATTGCAAATACTTATGGATGCCAGGGTTTTCATCTTAATAATGAGAAAGTTCTTCCATTTTAACTGGCATTTTAACTATGCCAGTTAATATGCACCTCCCTAACAAATTACTATTTCCTCTGTTAGATCTTGCAACCTTTTGAGAAATTTAACATGTCTATCAACTAGAATTTATTCACATATCACCATTGAGATCAGAATTATCACTTTAAAAGTGTGTCGTACTAGTACTTAAAATAATTGCAAAGCTCTATATCACCATTGTAGATTTTTTATTTTTGCCTTTTTTTTAACATGAGGTTTTTTTTTCTTTTTTCTTTTTTTTAATTAGAAGAAGCATTTCATTACAACAGCATTAACCTATTCAATAACATTTTTCTGAGCTAGGGTACATCTCCTTCAAAATTGGCTGTACATTTTTAGGTTTACAGATGAATTATTACGCTTATACAATCTTTTACTCATTATAAACTCTATAAGACATAAAATTAAATGAGGTTTTAACGTTTAAAAAAGATCTCCACTTCGTTGTTAAAATACACAGTTTCATACAGAAAAATTCATTTTAAGGCAATTGACATTGAGATGTTTTCACATGCATTTCTAATCTCTATATACATGACTATTACTGGTCACAGTCGCTTACTTTCTGAGTTCCTTGGCTTCTGAGCATGAATATAAATGCGTCAGACAGACAGCCTTCCTCTCCCACTAGAGCCTCCATACTCTGCCATCCCTGCCACTGTCCACTGTGCTGTCAGCACCCCCATCCATTCCTCCCCTATCTGCCCTTCTGGTAAATCTAGTCAGCCAGAGGTCCCTGTTCCAGGAGGGTCAGCTGTTCCTCATCTATGGCAATCCATTGTCAGTATTGAATAGAATTGGGGTCTGCTGTTCATTTTTCCAGTAGTATGTTGGGTTACTATCTGGAAGAGCCTTTATCCATCCTGGCCAACAACTCAACTGAAGGTATCGCCTGTCTGCCTTTGCTGTATTTTTGCCTTTTACACAGTGTATTAAAGTGTCAACCTTCTACCATACATAGAAATAACTGAGTAAATTAAGGAGTAATATCTATTGCATATTAGCATTCACAGAAATTTGCAAATAAGTTGCCAGTGTATTTGGAGGATTACCAGTATTCTTATATATTCTATTTTTGATACTTTATTTCAGGATTTAAAAAAAGATCATCCATTACCCTTTCATCACAAATACTTACTTGGATCATTCAGACTGTCAGTGTAAAGATACAAGCCCATGTTCTAAATAGTGCAGAACTTAGGAGGAGGATTGATTTAGGAGGCTTGGGTGTTTCAGGTCAACACAAGCAACATAGTGAAGACTTGCACAACAACCGCCCCCCCCAGTTCAAATGAAAAGTTATTTTCTTAAACAAGAAAAGTAGAAAACAATCTGATTATACTAATGCCTTAAACTTTCAAAGTTAGTGATTTATGATTGTAAAAGGTTAGCACTTATGTGATAAAGTTACTAGGTGTCATAAATATTTTAAGAAAGATTTGGGGCAGGCAAAGGATTGATACAGGAGTGAAAGAGCGTCCCTTAGAGAGTTCTTAGTCTCGTTCAAAAAAAAAATTAAGAATTTACTCAAACAAGAGTTTTAGGACAATTTTATTAGAATTTAAAGGAAAATCTTCAGGGCTGGCAAGCTGGAATACCAGCAGGTTATAGCCCCCATGGAGGTCAGACAGAAGGCAGACTGAAGTCACAGGGCAGGGAGAAGTAAACTTTAGAGAAAAAGTAAAGAAATAGAAGATGCTGAGGCAGCCAAGGTGTTAGAGAAAGCATACTCAGAAAAGGATATAAAGAAAAAAAAAAAAAAGAAAGAAAAGAGATTACACTTTTCCAAAAAGGGTGTAAACTTGCAGAGAACCACAGGACATGTGGCCGGGTCCAGAAGCTCTGCCCTAAGAGGTGAGATTCCAGGCAGGAAAAGTTCACTACCTCATTAACCCACTAGGCATTCTGCCAATCAGTGTAGTATGACTTAAGGTGAACTCACCTTCCTAGGGGTGGTCCTACAACCAGGTGATTGGCCAGTGAAACTGGAAAAGTGGGTCCTTATCCAGACCAGATATTTTATAGTGTTCTTACGAGTATTTTTTCCTACTCTAACAGGGTCTATAAAAAAATGGAACATAAATGAAGCAGAAAATGAAAACTTTTAAAACTAGAAGTCTTTACTTGCCTTTTTATTTTTTAAAATTTTAATTGTTTTTTGGATGTATTTCATACATAAAATCATATTTATATCCCCTTCTTCCTTCCCCTTTGGCACCATTGCATAGCCTGCCCCTCCCCTGGAATTCATACATTCTGTCATTTATATTAAGGCCTATTCCGTAAAGTTAGTGTCCGGAGATGTCCCTCAGTGCAAGTTCATCCACCAGGGTTTAGTCAGCCTATCTAGAGTTTCTTCTTTCAAGATCTGTTACCAGTTTGAAAAGAGCAACAACAAACATGGATGTACAAGTGTCTCTGAAATATGATGTGTCCTTTGGGTATATTCCAAGGAGTGGTATAACTGGGATATATGGTAGATTCATTTTTATTTTTATTTTTTTAGTTCTTCACACTGCTTTCCATAGGGGCTGCATGAGTTTGCAATCCCACCAGCAGTGAATGAGCTTTCCCCTTTCTCCACATCCTCTCTAGCATTTGGTATTATCTGTTCTCTTGATCTTAGCCAGTCTGACTAGGGTAAGGTGAAATATTAAGGTGGTTTTAATTTGCATTTCCCTAATTACTAACAATTATTAAACACTTATTAAGATGTTTCTCAATCATCTTTATTTCTTACTTTGAGAACTCTCTGTTTTGATCATTAGCCCATCCTTTAATTAGGTCATTTCTTTGCTTGATTCTTTGTTTTTGAGTTCTTTATATATTCTGAATGTTAAAACTCTGTCAGATGTTTCATTGGTGAAGATTTTTTTCACATCCGTAGGCTTTCTCTTTACTTTCTTGATTGTTTCTTTTGCTGTACAGCTTTTTTTTTTTGTTAACCTGTCTTTTAAAGTATTAACAGATATGTCCTTGCATTTACTATGAGTTCTATTCCTACTCAGTATTCCAGTGTCAGTTTTCCCTAGCACTTCCATAACAGCCTCATTCACAATCCCAGTTCAGTAGCAAAGGATTTTCATGGAGGAAGAGCTTACTGTAAATAACCACCCCCTCCCTACAAAAATAAAAAATATTGAGACAAATGTAGAGACAGATACCAATTTACTTCTGAAAAAAAAAACAAGACAGTTTAGTTGGGCCTTCTGTGGAGGATGAGATAGGAGGATTTCAAGTTCAAAGTTTGCCTGGGCTGCAGTGTTTAAATGAAGCCTGACCAAGCTAGTCAAACCCTGTCAAAAATAAATAAAAAACAGGAGAGGTTATAGCTCAGTGTTAGGATGTTTGCAAATTATCCATGTGTATGGGGGGGGTATAGATTCTATTTCCAGTAAAAATTTTTAAAAACAAACTTCTCAAAAGACAAAACAAAACCCCAAAGTCAAAGTCAATTAATACATGTTCTTTAAATTGCATAGTGATTACATCTCTACTTTGCAACTTCCCTGAGCAGTAAACACTGTGACTCCTAAGGCTACTCTGTTTTCATTATTCTTTTAGTTCAGTTTGCTCTTCCTCTTTAACTATAGCCTTTTTGAACTTTTCATGAACTTTAATTGGCTAGTAAAATACTGTTTTGCTACTTTGAACTTTTTTATTTTCTTGCCATACTGACTTCTTTTTTCCAGGATGCTTCACTCATTACATTCCATTTGATTTCCACTTTTAACCTAGAAATCACTTGATTCATTTTTGCCTGAAGATTCACCAAGGTCATTCCAGTATCTTGTTCCTAGAATGACTGTATAATCTGTTAAGAGTTGGCAGGCCCATAACCAGATATTGTGAAATCTTTTGGTTTTTTTCTTGCTTTTTCTTTCTTCCAGATTCTAGGAAGATGTATTGGGCCTTTAAAGTCAAGGCTGAAACACAACATTGTAGCTTGCTTACTCCCTGTAAGTACTTGATTTGCATATGACAGTAGTAACCTGGGGTGTCAGAGACATTTTCAATTAATGTGTTAGTGGATCAGTTCCTCAGAAGCTTCACCAACTACCTGAGTCCTTAAGAACCAAATCCTTCCTATCATTTTATATTTATTGCTATTCGTATTAGTTACTTTTTTGTTGCTGTGCTAAAACACTGGGACGTAGGGAACTTATAAAAGGGAGCGTTTATTTGAGCTTATGTTTCCATGGGAGTCCCTGATGGTGGGGAAGCATGGTGGCAGGAGGTGGCCAGAGCAGAAGCAGGAAGCAGACTGGAAATCCAGCAAGGCTTAAGAACTCACTAAGCCCATCCCCAGTGATGTGATATGTGTCCTCCAGCATGGCCACACCTTCAAAGACCTCTCAAAAGGGTGCCACCAAATGGGGACACAATGTCTTAAGTTCTTGGAGCCTATGGGGGCATTCTCATTCAAACCACCACACTATTATTACATTGTATTTTATTACTCAATACTTGTTACTTTATTTACCTCCTTGTTCTAATAGAACATATATCAATGACCCAAGATTTTCACTCCTGCAAAGACCTATCCCTAGCACAGAGCAGACTTTCAGGAAATAATTGAAACACAGAATAAGCATTGATAATGAAGATTTAAAAAAAAAAAATAACTGGTGCTAGACATAAATCTAAACAGTAACAAATAAGAGAGCTTAACTTTCTTTAATTGAAAATAAGGAATTCAACATACTTTATTTCATTTCAGAAGGAATGGCAAAGTTAGAAGTATCAACTGTAGCAATCTTGTAAATATAGTTGTCTTGTTCTGATATGTTATTAATGAGTATGTGATTAATTTTGAAATGCAATTGATTATAAATTTTTATTAAACATTTATTGTTTACACTTGGTAATGTGGATTTTATTTGTGCTTTTAATTCATTCTTTTATGTTCTTTGTGTTAAATCTTGCAGTCATGGGGCGAGTCATTTGTGGAAGATTGCTGTTTTCCTCTTTCTCCTGCTGCTGCTAGAATTTGCCCTTGGCTCCATTCTTTCTGAACGGACAATTTTGTTTCTGTCCAGAAATCAGAAATAACATGGGACCATTACATCATGCATAAATTTTCCACCAAAACATTCTAAAATAACTTGGATTCATTTATTAAAGTTTGATTCCCCCAAATCTTGCAGTTCCCTGGAGTTCTACTGTAACTAACCTTACGCTGAATGCCAGAGGACATGCACTAAGCTCCTATTTAAAATCTCTTCATGATGCATTTTAAATATTCAGCAGAGACTTCTTAAACATGCAGTCTCAGTTTATTGAAAATGGATTTCCTAAAACCAGGAGATTGGTTATTAATATCAGGCATTTGTATAAAGATAGATTTTTGTTAACCTATTATACAGAAGACTGATGATATGATTATGTATTGTTTACTAATTCACTTGTGTGAGATTGTTCTAATAATTGCTGCAGCCCACCTGCTCAGTTCTATTACTTTGTTTTTTATTATGCATTCTTTTCTTAAACTTATGTATGAACAATGTTTTAAATGAAAGCTGTTCATTAGTATTGAAGCTGCTACCATTTACTCTTTATTGTTGTAATGTATTTACAAAAATCTGTAAAAGCTAAATTCCTAAATTTTTGAAATTAGAAATTCAACTGTGCTACTTTCTGACACTAATGTCTCTGTGCCTTTGCTATCAAAATTAAAACATTTCTTCATTGCACTTAGTGGAAATTTTGCTACCCAATAGACACTTGATGATACCAGGTTACATTATGAAAGCTGTGAAAGCATCTGTGAGTAGAAGTCAGTGTTGTGCCAAATATCAGCTATTGCACAGAAAGTGCCTTCTATAAGAAATCATGCTGTCTACACATAAATAGTGCTGATACTGAGAAAGATATGTAATGGAAGGGGGGATTACACAGACCTTTGAAGACCTTTCTAAGAAATTTGGCCTTTTGCTTAAAGTAAGGAACCAATGTGATATAGAGCAGAGGAAATGCATACTATACTTTATGTTGTACCAGGTAGTTTTGGCTGCTGTGATAGGCAGAGTTCTAAAAATATGCCCTAAGATCCCCTTCAGCAGATTATTTACTTAAAGAGTAACCTAGGTATTTCTGTGCAGCAAGTTTGCAAAGGTAATTAAAGTCTTGGGGTTTGGGAGTGTAATATCATCATCAATTACCAGGCAGGACCATCTAATGCTTGAGCCTTAAAATTAGAGTCTTCTATCCATGTCATCAAATAGATAGAGAAGAAGATGGAGGCAGATCAGATAGTGATAGAAAGATGCCTACCATTCACCATTGCTGGTTGAAATTCAGAAGATGCCAATGACATCTAGAAATTAAGAACCATATCTAACTAAAGACCAGTATGAAAACTTGGAATCTCTAGTCTACACGAAAATGTTTGAACAGTGAGAATAATCTAGCAAGCCTATTTTCCTTAGAGTCTTCAGAAAGGCATTCAGCCTTCTAGTCCCTTGGTGTCTTAGTCACTTTTCTGTTGCTTTGATAGAAACACCATGACCAAGGGAACTTATAAAAAGAAGATCTTAATTTACCATTCCAAAGGGGCACAAGTCCATCATGATGGAGAGGCATGGTGGCAGGGGTGCCTGGAGGAGGAGTGGAAGCTAAGCTCTCACATCTTCAAGCAGGCAAAGGAAATGAGAGCAACACAAAATCAGTTAAGGCTTAAGAACTCTCTAAGCCTGCCCCAGTGACATGTTTCCTCCAGTATAGCCACACTTTCAAAGATCTCCCAAATTAGCACCACTAACTGGAGACAAAATACCCCAAAACTTGGAGCCTATGGAGGACATTCTCATTCGAACCATCACACTTGGTTTAAATTCTCTCTTTAAACAGAGAGTAAATTGAGCTCCCCTATGGCTGCACATTTGATATATGGAAACTATAATATAATAAATATTTTTGTCACTAATTTGGTCATAATTTATTTTAACTCCAGTAATAAACTGATAGAGATGTTTTGTTGGGAAATACAGAGTATAGGAAAATAGGATTATTAATTTTGATTGTCAATCTTACTAGCTTGAGAAATGCTTAGAGAGTTTGCACACAGTATCTCTGGATGCATCTCTGAGGATGTTTGCAGTGAGAATTCACATGAGGAAGAACAACTCCAGGAGAAGACCTACCCTGAATTTGTGTCTAACTGGCATGGATGGAGTAAAAGTAAAAGAGAAAATCATCTAGGCCATTCAACACCAAAGTTGGTATATTGAATGCACATGCTAGCACCTGAGGACATATGATGCCTGCTTCTTTAGCTTTTCAATGTGGATGCACCCGGTGACTCTTCAGTGACATTCCAGGCATTGGACTAGGCCATGTCATTGCTCCCTTGTTCTTAATCCTTCCATATCCTTGAACTGAGCAGCAGCTCCAATCATTTAAGCTAATTTAATATTCTCCCATATATACATGTATATAATATTGGTTCTGTTCTTATAGAGAACCCTGGCAGAAACAGTAAACAAATGAAACAACTTGTAGAACAATGAAATAGCTGTTAAATCTGTTTGTTAACCTGAACATTGATTAACTATGAAATCCTAGATATTTGAAAATAGATAGAAGTCAGGAACCCAATAAATGGCCATGGAGAAGAGGTATGGAGGTTTCTTGAGAGGAATGGTAGAGTGCAATGATATAAAGGGGGGCAGGGGAACAACAAAATAAGATGGGTCAAATGACTTGGAGAATGGAAGGACAAGGCAGAGGAGGGAGTATGCCGAAGGATCCATAACAATAAAGGGCTTTAGAAAAAACTTAATGGAAATCTACCACTACAGGAACTTCTAAAAGTATATATTTATACCATATATATATATGTATATATATATATAATAGAGAAAGAGATTAAAGGAGTTATCTTACAACAGCAGGGTTTTGCCATTAGTAGACACCATAGGCTCACAAAAATTTTCTAGTGAGAAATGAACTCCCTCCCTTGAGGCTGTTGACCAGGTGACCCATAGACCTTCCAAAATTACTGACTGTTGTCCCTGCTCTTCTTTACCCATCATAACTTTATGTTATGACCCTATTGCTGAAGACATTACACACTCTAGAACAAACAAGGAAAAATCAAGCTGGTACTGATTTCAAAGCCTCATCTCTAGTGGCTATCTTTGATAGTGCTGTAAGCTGTTGTGCATGCTTCCAGGAGGGAAAAATATCATTAACCCTACTCAGTTGTGCATCCTGTGAGCTAAAACAAATGGTGTGATAGTGTCATGAATATTATGGAAATAACCAACTACTCTGTAATTGGATTTAAGGTTACTTCATAGGATGAAGCCCATATAGGGCATTTATTTGGCTTAGAAAATTGAGGTGAGACATGTCATAGAGCATACGGGAGGGCCTAACAATAGTTTTCTTCTAAAGACTTAATTGATATACCCATAGATTAATGCACCAGAGAAGCAATGATGATAAACACATAAATCCACAACTGGCCAATGTGCAGAGAACAAGAGACCGATGTCTACTTATCTCTAAGTAGGACCCCTCCATCAGACATCTGACTCCCAAGAATCAGGGATCATTGCAGAAGAAGGAGCAGAAAGATTGTAGGAGCCAGAGGTGGTGGATGACCACAAGAAAACAGAGATTTCCTAACAACTGGTCAGATATTCATATAACCTCACAGCAACGGTGACAGCATGCTGAGTCCCAATTAACCTCAAACCCATCAGGGACATATGGAAGTAGGTAAGAAATCCCCAAAAAACTTAAGGAACTTTTTGGAAACTGATAGTTCTCGGAGGGGGGAAGAGACAGTCTCCTGCAAGGATGGGAGTATTGGTAGGCAAACCAGGCTCCAATGAATTGACACAAACTGAAGGACATTTGTGGGCACAAGCTAGACTCTATATATAATTAGGCAAGAGGTAGTAAGGTAAGGTGGGGAAGGAGATTTATACACTATCAAATGAAATTATATGATAATCTTAAAAATTAAAAAAATTTAAATAAATAAATAAATCATGTACAGTTTCAGGAATAATTCTTAACTTAAATTTCTTTATATATAGAAATATTTAATCATTGTTTTAGATTGCTGTTTTATTTCAGAGAACTAAGTTTGAACCTCTAAAGGGAGAACTATTTACATATTTGTTCTTTAAGTAAATGTGCAAGTTAGAGTTAGTGAGATGAGCTCAAGAGATACTTTTTTGTTGTTGTTGAGGCAGGGTCTCCTTCTAGTCCCAGATGGCATGGAACTCACTATATAGACATATTATCATTCATATAAGAACAGCTTCCCCTTGAAGGAAACACCCTGATTGTTTTCCTACACTATTATTGCAAATAAAAAATGAAAAAAGAAGAAATATTTGAGCAGATTGCATTCCCTACCTATAGGAATGAGAGTTATAAGGACACTTTTCCTTTGTGAATTTGAGTTGGACTGCCTATCCCCTAGCAGAGCTGATTGTCAAAGTCATCTCTCAGCAAACCAACCTTCCTTCCTTCCTTCCTTCCTTCCTTCCTTCCTTCCTTCCTTCCTTCCTTCTTTCCTTCCCTCACTCATGAGACTCAGTATCTCCCAAGATTTCAGCATAGTCTGTTCATGATTTTGTGGACTTCTGTGATGTTTCAGTTGACATGGAAAATTAGCTCCTGAATGATGAGAAACATATATCAGCATTGAGCTAATCGTATCAAATAAATGTTCCTTCAAGTATTCAAGTTAATAAATATAGAGCATCTTTTATTAGGCTAGCATAAGGTCCAAGAGTCAAATATTCACTCATTTGCTCTCAACCCTGGCCCCAAGACAATTCAACACATTGATTGAGTCCTGCTTTATTGAAAACTAGTAGGCACACAAATATCCTTTAAAACTGGTTTAGCTGATGATTTCAAGAATACTTAAAAACTTGGGAAATAAGTGAAATCCTTTCACTTATAGAAATTTTATGAAAACAAATTTGCAAGAGATTCTCCTTTTGGCTGTTATATAGCTAAGCAATTCTTTATAATCTAGCGAGGCAAAAGCTTATTTAATTTGGAATGCTTGGAAGTAAACCAAACTAATTTATAAATGTCACTCATCCTTTTGTTAATCCATTTTGCTGACAGGCTTTGAAAAGAATGTAAAGACATTTCATCACCAGGTCATATTTTGTGGGCCATACTTTGTACTAATTGGAAAGATGGCTCTCCATGAGTGAGACACTAAAGCAGAGGAATCTTTCATTTCACAGTATTCTCAACTGTTTTTCTCAGTCATACCATTCCAAGAAGTCATGATTTGCCCCTTTGATAACACTATTCTAACATTCAGTACAGAAAATAACAACAATCAAAATATACACTGCAATCAAAGTAAACACCAACCCCCATTTCAGAGAATGCTCCCTTATTTCAGAGGAAGAGAATATAGATAATTACTGTAATGAGACACAAAACAGGAGAGAGATTATTATACATAGAAAAACCTAATGCAGAAATTGTGGATGGCTTTACAATGACTGTTTACTAGTTTGAAGATAATGAAAGTTTTTCTTGCCTAAAGACTGAATAATTTTAGAGTTTACACAAACCTTTAATAAACTTTACTGTATGTGGAATATATTCAACCAGTGACTTTTCTAGTCATGATTCATTTTGCTGGTTTATTTGGTTTAAAACGAAGTGGGCTTTTGAAGAATCTCTTTTGGTCATAACATGCTTGCAAAATATTCATTATTTTAATCAAAATAACAAAATAGCTCTTTGGTCATTTACAGAAAAAATCACAGAAGTGCTCAAAGCTTCCAGTCTAGTTGGCTTTAACTACTCATTCACAATTATTTGTTGCTTGCCTCCTATGTGCTGTTATAAGGAAAAGGAGTATAGAAGACATAAACACCTGCACTATTGGAGCACATTTGCATTTCATTCTGTGTGACAGAAAGTCAATAAAAGGAATAAAGTTTTAGGTTGTGAGATAATTAGAAATACTATGGAGGGAAAAAAAAAAGCAGAGAATGCAGTCAGGGACTGCTGTTGGATATACTTTTGAAATAAGGTAGTCCAGGAATGTGTTGTTGAGAAAGGTGCTTTCCTGGAGATCATGATGACCAGAGTGTACTGCCTTGATTTGGGTGTGTATCATGGTTGGGTATGAGTAAGGGAATTCCCTTGGATTTTAAGCAGAGTGAACAAAGGCAGGGTAGAAGGAGGTGAAGATGGAAGTGGGAAAAAAAGTGGCTTGATTTTACTCAGGGAAAGAGGGAAGCTATTTTATAGCTTTTAAGAAGAGAAGGGACTCTCTTAAGTTAATGAAATTGCAGGATGGTGTATTGGGAACAGGTCAAGTGAGGCCAGACAAAAGCAAGAATGCTGCATCCATTTGTTCACTCACTCCTTTGCACAGCAAATGCATATTGCACTGTGTACCAAGTGTGTGTGCAGTGCTTCTATAGAGATAAAGAAGTCTCCAGCTTTGGGGAAAAATGACTTAGATTTTATGAATAAGCCAAGTCTTATAAAAGATGTCTTTCTTGCTGTCAGATGGTGAATTCCCTGTCTGTATTTCCTGTAAATTCAGTTCTGGAGAGTCAGTTGCTACTCTGGAAAACAAAGCAAGAAAGCAAGCTAGCTAGCAAGCAAGCAAACAAATAAAAACCTCAAACAATTAAGGTTTCTAAGTGGTTGTGTTTTAAGAGGAGCAGCACTGAAATTATTCATTGTATATTGTAATTTGGGTTGCTGCTTTTTCAACTTTTTTGTTCTTTTCAATTTTCCTTCAATGTTATTATAAAACAGTGTCTGTTACTATGAGGCCCAGGCTGACTTCAAATTCACCCTCCTCCTGCCTCAGCCCCCTGTGTGGATTACAGGTATGTGTACACCCAGTGTTGTATAGTTTTTAATGAATATATTTATGATGAGAATGACATTTATTTTTACTTTTTTGAATTTTGAAAATATGAATAATGCTACTTTAATACCTGATCCATAAAAACAGACAGTGTGTGGGTTCAAAGTGCAATGAATGAATGCCCAGAGTAGACTGTCACAAAGTATTATGATAATATTCATGTAATTTACAAACCTTGTTGTTAATATAAATTCTTATGTGCTTTCAAAGCATGAAGAAACATTATTCTAGGCTTATTCCTATCAGTTTCCTGTTTAGCTGTGTGTCTTTTGTCTTTTACAGACATTGGAATTGATTATGCTGTGTTTATAATTTCTCTTTGTTTTCATTATGTACTAAAATTATGTTTTGCTTTGTTGAAGGACACTAATATGCAAAATCTTTGTACATAATTTTCACTTTAGTTAATTAAAAGGTCCTAAATGTCATATGTCACTGTTGTTAGATGATTCTATTTTATGAGCCTTTGTGAATTCTTGACAATTCTTTACCTCTATTTTACTGGGTACGACTGCCCTACACCTAAATTGCTGCCTTGTGAAAATATAAAGAGCAATGCCTAAAATACTACTGAGAGTGATTAGCCCCATAGGTTTAAAGGGTTTGCTAAGATGTTTTCCATAACTAAATTTTATAATGATTATATCACAATTGATTCTATGTTTCTCAGAGTCATTTAGATAGTTATTTATAAAATACTATACTTATATTAAATCTACTACAGCAAATATTAATAGAGGCATTTGATGACATTATAAAGGGAATAGTGGGCTGCAACTTTGGGTGAATGAGAAAATAAATCTTGTTACAATATTTTCTATTTACAGAACTCTCACAAAGCACTATGAAAAAGAGGTTCATTTTAGAAATGGTTTTACTAGCATTGTTAAATATTTGTTAATCACAGGAGGTGAATTCTCAGCTTTCTCAATTTCTTTACTAGTAGCTACTTTTCACTGCAGTCCTTCACACCCCAGGAAATGACACCATCCTTAACCTCATTGCTCTTCCCTTTACCTACAATTACTCCTATGAATCAATCTACCAGAAATGCATTCAATTTTTGCATCATACACACTGCTGTTGTTCACCTTGACCCCTACAAGCCTTCCTTCAATGAACTCTGTGTTCTTACCTGGAATTCATAATGAAAATGCACTCTACCACCATCCAATTGCTTTTCTTTATTTCCCTCCTCACTCCTGACAAATCAGAACAAACAAAGCAGACAAACATAACCCTGTCCAAAACAAATGCTGCCCCCCACCACACACACTAACCATTGCTATCTGTGCAGAACAGCTTTGGGGCAAGAGAATTAACTCAAATAAGTTAATTGTTCTGTACTTTGTAAATTTTGCATATTCCCATTTGAACCTTTTAACCTTTATGTTTATATTTATAGTGGTCTTCCAAATCTGTAAATATATTGAGAGAAATCTCAGTGATTGTGAGGATACCTGTAAATAAGTAAGTTCCATTTAAATGTTCAGAGCTAGAACTACTGCATTCTATAGCTCGATTTTTACATGCCCCCTTGCTTGCTTCTTGCTATACTACTGAAGTGTACAAGGATTTTATTAATGTTGTTAATATAGTTGTGTTTATGGGATAAACCTGTTTGGAGAAAGAATGCATTATGAGCAAGAGTGAGGCATGCACAGGCACACATGCTAGAGTCTTGTGCTCTTGGGACCCATAAGTCGCTGCGCATGGCTGGGACAGTGGATTTGCTCAACAGTGTGAGGAACTGAAAGTTACCAAGTCATAAAGGGAGGATTTTCTTGCCATAGTGACAGGTTGAGATTTTGTCTTGGTGGCTGTAGGGAGGCACCTAAGGATTGTAGAATGTCTACTGATGTGTTCTATTTTTCTTTGGAGTTTGAAAACATAACTCTCCAAAGACATGTTTGAAAATACAAATCAAATCCAATACCTTTAACTCAGGAGAGATGAAATCAGCCTTCAAGTTTGCTGAAACTAAATGAGGAAGTTGGGTCAGAGTAACACTTTCTCAAATTGCTTCTCTCACACCTTCAAAGTAATCATGGAATTTCAGGCTGTGGTGAATATGGAGTAAAAATATTTAATGATTTTCAATTCAAAGGTAAGAAAGATGACGGATGTTCTAAGAAATAGAAAGTGGTACTGCCAATCAAATTCTTACCAGTAATACTCTAATTTAAATATCTATGATATGAAAATGAAATATTTTCATCAAATGTCTATGAAGATACCTCTTAAACAAACATTTATATTCAATTTATTTTAAAAATAGATAGTATGTTAAATGTGCAGCAAGTAAAGCCATTGTTGTATTTATTAAATTATATACATATTTCAAAGCATCAAAATATAATGGAATAATCTTAAAACATGCTTAATCTCAAGCAATACACAAAGTGAAAAATTAGAAAATGTACATATGTACACTAAATATCAGAATCTCTTCCCTGATTTGTGTATATCTCCAAGGTAAAGTTATAGCAATCACTGTTTAGATGTTCTTGCTTCTTGATGTGTGTTTTTCATAGTATATGGAATCCCACTGAACCTGGCCAACAGCCCACAGAAAATGGATGATGCAGAGATCTGAAAAGTCAGTGCTGTGCCACAGTGGGAGGAAGATCATCCCACACCTACTACCTCCTCCAAGGCTCAGGGACTTTGGGGAAGAGTTTGGCAGAAAGAATATAAGAACTGGAGGAAGGGGTGGAGAGTTAACTGGAAATGTCCTCTGAACACTATGCCAGCAAGCTATACTCACACCTCCTTCGAACACTCATTAAGTGAGGGGGGAGTCAGTTTCCCTTCCCACCCAATCAGTCAACCTTAGCTGCATGTGGGGAAGGGGAAAAGGATATATATGCTGAGAACACCAAGAGGCACCTCTCTTCCTATTTTGTGCAACTGTTGGGAGGTCACAGGATCTATATTTGAGCATGGGCTTATGATGCAGCTGTAAATGTGGGGCTCCCACTCTTCTGTAAATGAACCCCAAACCTATGCTCCATTAAAAAAATAATAAAATATTTTAAAAGCCCCCCCCCGACACTAGAATTGAGAATATTTTTAACTATGAAAGAAAATTTTAAAAAGAAGAAACAAAGTCATTGGAAAATGTTTTCTGATCTTTCCTCATCTTAGATATTTTGCAAAAAACTATATTGAATAAAAGGAAAAGTAGTTTTGAGATATTGAAATTATTGCACTAAAAATGTTGATTGTGGTAAAAGGAGAAACATTAGAGTACTTGGGACTATATGTATTTGGTAGTGCAAAGACTAAGAAAGAACTAAACCCAACCTTTCTCTAGACAGCACATATACTATCCTAGGTCTCATCTGATCTGCCACTGTGTGTTTATCACATATAAAGGAGGCTAAACAGCTACCAGTAAAATTAAAGAGACAATATAATCATAGCTTTGTATGATCATGGATCTATAGTTGAAAGTAACATTGGTGTGTGTGTGTGTGTGTGTGTCTGTGTGTGTGTAGAATGGAGAGCAAGAAAATGAGAAAGCAAGAGCAAGACAGGTTTCAAATGCAAAGAGAAATTTCTGAACAATTCCAAGATGCACATTCATTAAAAAGGCTGGGAAATAGCAGGAAATTTTCACATATTAGAAAGTATAGTACATATTTCAGTCATGATAAAGGAAAATAAGCCAATTATTGGGTATTTATTTTCAAAGTTTATATTTTCCAAGATTTCTACAGCTTTCTCAAATAAAGTTAGAAAGTTGAGTCTTTACAGAGCACTGTAAATGCAAAGACAGGCAGATTTTTATTTCAATCATGACTCATTTTTGCAGGATTATTTTGATAAGTGCTTAGTATTTTTATGTTGCATCCTATATTCATCTATAAGCTGGAATGTGATTACAACCCCAGGTATTAATGGTGAAATGGTGATGGTTGTAAAGATAAATGAGATAACATTTTCTTGAGAATTTCATACAAAAGTACTGTATTTACATAATTTCTATTCCCCAGCTCTTCCCAATTGCCCCCCACTCTGATTCAATTTCATGACCTTTTAAAAATTAAGGTTGTATTTAAACACACACACACACACACACACACACACATATATATATGTGTGTGTGTGTGTGTGTGTGTGTGTGTGTGTATAAAAATCTGAATCTGTTGAGTCCATTTAATGGTACTTCTAGGCATATGTGTTTAGGGCTGACCATAATGTGGACAGAGAAATTTTGACAATGTCTCAGCTCTAAATGAAGATCTATAGGCTGGAGAGACAGAGGAGAGAGAGAGAGAGACAGAGAGAGACAGAGAGAGAGAGAGATTTTCTTTAGGGATGAGTTTGTTGAAAGGCTATCCAATTTCAAGAGATAACTACTTAAAAGTTTAAACATACTGAATTCTTATTGTTCCTATTTGATCTTGGAAATACTTACCCACACTATTATAGAAGACCACGTGTCTTAAAAATTGAATACGATAAAAAACAATAATGATATTTATTATTAAATATAGAACATTAAATGCGGGAGGCCACCCCACAATGTGACTCGGTTCCGACCCGCAGAACTTCCACGAAGTACCTGGTTTGGGGGGTGGGGCCGTGGATGAGGCAAGCAGCAAAAGAAATGGAGACAAGTACCCCCCTTTTCTGCAGTAATGAGATCAAGGGCTCTACGATTTTGAAGGGCAACTTGAGCCAAAGAAGTTAATTGGCGATGCAAGGATGTAAGGCTACTGGCTGTAGAATCTATAACTTGTTGTAATTGAGAATTAAATTCTTTTGCAGTATAAAGAGTGTGCCCCAAAGCTCCTGCAGAAAGACTAGCAGAAACAGTAAGTCCTATCCCGATTGCAAAAGGAATAAAACACCCCTCTCTTAATGCAGGGATGAAGTAGCCAAGCAAACACTTCTGGTGTATACATATTTAGCTGGCGTACAATAGTAATTAATACACAAGGTCCTGGAGAGGAAACAGTGATCTGTTGATACAGAGATTCGTTGCACCAGAAAGACATAAGGGGAGGAGCCAGGCAAATCCATTATATTCAAAAATTCTTCCTCGAACTTCCTTCTCCCACCTGGCGTCCCAAGGGTTGCTTATGCGAATTATGAATGGACCCTTATCGTTGCTATCAGTGATACACTTACATCTGGTATCATAAGTGAAACATATGTTAGACCTTGATGTAGAGGATAAGATAGACAGAGAGAATGAAATGACAATGGCTGTATGACAGCCTTCCACTGAACAGCAGGCAGTGCCGACGGTTTTCATGTTGTCCTTAGAACTTCCTTCTTTAACTTGAAATTCCCACTGCATCACCTTCTGCGACCAAACAAAGCCAATCAGGAGAAACAGGATGCAGCAGACAGAAGCCATTACAATCTGAAAGAAAATGGAGAGAAGAAAAAAACATTTCTCAGGGAGCTTCATCTTCCCTGGAACATTGATTAGTATCTATTTGCTTTACTAAGCATTCAGGCAACCAACGGGCTGCGTTATGTTGCTGTGAATAAATGCAGACAGATCCTCTGCCCCATATCAACACTGGATCTGGGCCATGCCACGAATTATCCAGAGGGTCTTTCCATTTGACCATGGCATAATGCCATTGTGTTTCCGGATGCCAAAAGCGATCTGCAGCTGAATTACCATGAACATCCAATTTAAAAAAAATTCAAAATCAAAAGTGCATGATTCAATAAATTCCTGGGGGATCCCCTACTGGGATACCACTCCCCTTTCTTTATTTTATGTAATGTAGTTTTAATAAGCAAATGAGCTCTTTCAACTATGCCTTGTCCCTGTGGATTATAAGGAATGCCAGTGGTATGCTGTATTTGCAAAGTATCGCAGAATTTCTGAAAAGCATGAGAAACATATCCGGGACCATTGTCCGTTTTAATACTTTTAGGAATACCCAAAATAGAAAAGCAATGAAGCAAATGGGCAATAACATGTTTAGTAGCTTCCCCTGTTTGCAAGGAAGCACAAAGAAAACCACTAAAAGTATCAATGCAAACATGAACATATTTAAGTTTGCCAAATTCATTATGAGAAACATCCATTTGCCAAAGCATATTAGGAACAAGTCCCCTAGGATTGACTCCTAAGTGGGGAACAGGAAGAAGAGAAGCACAAGTTTGACATCCTTTAACAATTTGCCTAGCCTGTTCCCTAGTAAGATTATACATCAATCATAAAGAAGAAGCATTGAGATGATGCAATTCATGAGCTTGTTGGGCTTGTGTAATATTAGAAATAGCAGCAAGAGCAGCAAGCCTAGTGGCTGTGTCAGCAATCTGATTTCCTGCCGTTATCGGCCCTGGAAGAGTAGAATGCGCTCGAACATGTCCCAAAAAGAATGGGGCTATTCTCTGGTGAATAAGGTGCTGACACTGATGAAACAGTTCCGTGGCCTCAGAAATATGCCCAATTATAGGAACAGTTTCCAGAAGAGGTACAGAACGAGCTATGTATGCACTGTCAGTATATACATTAAGAGTCATATCTGGAAATGCAGAAAAAACTGATATAATTGCAGACAACTCCACAAGTTGCGCAAAGGTTTTATTAGTTTGAAATCGCACAACTTGATCATTCCAAGCATAGGCTGCCATCCCATTAGAGGAACTATCTGTAAAAACTAACAAAGCAGTTATGAAAAGGGTCCACACAAAAATATCTATGACTGTGGTCCTGACCATTAATTATTAAATCAGTTACGGCATCATAATATGGAAGCAACACCCTTTTAGGGGAAGCAGATAAATGTATCCACTTAAGAGGATGAGTAGGCTCCTGCCAAAGAAGACCCGTGGGCAACAGCTGAGTATTAAAAATCACGAGCCATAAAGGTTTACAATAATCAACATTAGTAACAAATTGATTAGCAACTGCTTCCTCAACTCTACGTACAGCAACTCTGGCTTCTTCAGTAAGTTCTCTGGGTGAAGTCGGATTTGCATCCCCTTTAAGGATGTCAAAGAGGGGCTTCAAGTCACCAGTAGCCAATTTCAAATAAGGAGGTAGCCTATTAATATCACCTAATAGTTCTCACTTTCATATTTCTAGGCAAATGGTATTTTTTAACACATGCTAAATATGGATCCTTATATTTATACCATTCACCAAAGAAGGTTTTTTTTCTTTTTTTTTCAACAGATGGAGGATATTGCAGAATTCAACAACTGGTCACACCCAGAGAATATACATCTGAGAGATGCCCAGCCCTGAGTGAAATAACTGCAGAGTAACCTCTCAACCTAAGGCTAACGGAACATAGAAGAACAGGGAATAGAGAAGACTGGTGCACCCTTCAACTCTCACCAGCCAAGTTTCCTTATACAACAGAGTGTGATGCACACAGAAGGGTACAACTGGCTAAGTTTTAGGAGAATAAGAGACTACAGAGTGTGTGTTTCTGGATAGAACTCTTTTAAACCTCACCCATCCATGACTCAGAGACCATTGCTAAAGAAGGGGCAGAAAGATTGTAAGAGCCAAGTTGCCCCTTGAAGATAGGGAAACAGATGCTTTCAGCCACTGTAACTTGTGACAATGGTGGTGTTGTGCACAAGATCCATTCTGACTCAATCTGACAAAGGCTCAGCATGGAGAAAGGGAAATGGGTTATAATCAGGCTCTAGCTTGTGAAGGGGTGGAGACTGATTACTTTGGATGAGGGAGAGTAGATCTTCCTTAAGATCTCTAGATAGGCTGACTAAACTCCAGTGAATAAACCTGCACCAAAGGACATCTGGCTACAAAAGCTTTACCAGATAGGACTTAACATGTATGGTGGAATGCATGAGTTCCTATGGGAGTGTTGAGGGGGCATGGATGGGGGAGGAGGTCTAGGCTGGATTAAGAACTCATACGAAATGCACAAGAGCTCAATAAAAATGTTAAAATAAATAAAAATTTGATTAAAAAGTGTAGGTATCTACATATATATGTAGACATAAATATAATATAGCTACCAATATATTAACATCAAGTTAAATAGTGTAACTTTAATCACACAGTGTATTTAAAAATGTTAACAAGAATATTATCTTTTCTGGGAATACTGTAACAAGTAGGTTACAATTTATTCCCTTTTATGTTAATAATAATAATAATTTATTGCAGATGAATTAATGCAGTTATACAATATTGTACTCAATATAAACCTTATGAGACATAAAATTAAATGAGGTTTTAACATTTAAAAAAGATCTCCATTTCATTATTAAAATACACTGTTTCATACAGAAAAATTCATTTTTAATGCAATTGACATTAAAATTTTTGAACCTCTATATATCTGATTATTACTAGTCACCTTTGGTTACTTTTTGAGCTCCTTAGCATCTGAGCATGGATATAAAATCATCAGGTAGATTTCAGTGGTAATGTTTTTCACATCTACTAATTATTAAGGAGTAAATTTTTATGCTTTGAAGAATTTTTTTTATATAACCACTTCCCAGGTAGCACCCTCCCATAGAATTTTTATAAATTTCATAACAACATGATTAGAAGAAGCATTTCAGTACAGCTTTAACATATTCAGTAACATACTCCAGAGCAAGGATACATCTCTTTCAAAAGTGGCTGTAAATTTTTAGTCTCACAGTTGAGTTAATACAGTTATACAATACTGAACTCAGCATACCCTGTAAGATATAAAATTAAATGACTTTTTACCCTTGAAAGGAGATCTCCATTTCATTTTAAAATATGCTATTTCCTAAACTGTTAATGCTACTAACACTTAGATATTTCCACATGTATCTTTAATCTCTATGTATCTGATTACTAGTCACAGTTGGTTACACTCGGATCCTTAGTATCTGAGTATGGATATAAAGTCATCAGGTAGATTTCACTGGTAATGTTTATCACCTCTATTATTTAACATGAAGTAAATTTTTATGCTTCCTCCTCAAATATAAGTCTTTTTTAAAATTTGCTGATTCTTCTGTGCATATATCATACAGAACATACCACAAAATCTTATTCATCTATATAACCACTTCCCAAATGGCACCCTCCCATAGCTTCCCCCTCCCAAATACTGGAGCCCACATACTCTGTCATTCCTGTTACTGTCCTCTGTGTTGTTGACATCCCCAGCCAATCTCCAGTGCTTGTCCCTCTGCTGAATCTAGTCAGCCTATCTAGAGATCCTTCTTTTATGACAATTAGCTGTTCATTATCTAGCAGCAATCAGTTGTCAAAGTTCCTTTAGATAAGATTGGAGTTTGCTGTTCATTTTTCCAGTTCTATGCTTGATTACTGTCTGGGAATCTCTTGCGCCACCTTTGCTAATAACTCAAAGGAAGGTATCACCTGTCTGGCATTGTTTCTTGTTATGTAGCCTTTAGCTATACACATGGACTCTTAAAAACTATATTGACCCCATTAATTTTTGGTTATACTTTCGTTTTGGATGTTTAAGACCCTACAATTGGCCCAGATAAAACAATTTATTTTTACTCTTAAGGTTGTTTGAGGAACTGTTCCTCAGGGGTAACATGGGCTTGGGAGGAGCCCCTGGCTCCTTTCATTTACCAGTTCTGTCTATGTGAAGATAAGTCAAAGGTCCTGCTTGATCATGGCTGGCTTCACATGTAAACATGGAGGAAACGTTTCCTCTGTGTTGACACTCCTATTTGTAGACCAGACACTAGTTCAGGTCCTTCTGATGGGGTCTCCATGGCCTCCTGGCTCAAGAGGACAGGTGACTCACCACAGTTACAGTACATTTTGAGAGATGATCATAGTCCCCTGGAACTTAGTTGACCTAGGAGGGCAAGGAGCAAAAACTGTCCTTTAAGTCCATCTGACCAAATTAGTACAGGTCTTAAAGTATGGCTGTTAAACATCCAAGAAAGTTAGTTCCACCAGTCTGGTATTTTTCATTACCATAAGTCATTTAAATAGAGCTTGGGCAAAGACCAAATGCTCTCAGGTAAACCATGCCTAGGCATATATTACATTCTTTGATCTGGTTATATGTATAATTTGTCAGTAGGTTGTTGGCCTAATATGGTTCCCTATGGTTTCCTAAGACTAGCTTGGCATTATTTATCCCTCACATTGTCTAACCCTTCCATTTTGGTTTCCCCATTTAAGGTCCCCCCATTTTTCCATTTCCCCCTTAATAATACCCACTTCTCTTGAGTGCCTCCTTTCCCTTTATTCCCTAGGTTCTTAGTATAACCTTCCCTCCCCCTTTCCCTTAAAATAACCCCACTATTGTCCATATCTCCCTTGTTCACACCTGTTTTCTGCTATTCTTCTCTTTCAGATTCTTTCTTTTCCATTACTTCCCTGGTTCCTCTTCATTATCCTGGTTCCTGTAGTTATGTCTGGATACATATTCACTTATAAGGATTTGGTGCAAGGATCCACATATCAGGGAGAAGATACGTCATTTTTTTTTGAGTCTTTGTTACTTCACTTAGTATAACAGTTTCTAGTTCCATCCATTTACCTGCAAATTTCATGATTTCATCTTTCTCATCTTTTTTTTTTTTACCTCTGAGAAAAATTCCACTGTATAAATGAACCACATTTTCATTATCCACTCATCAGTTGAGGGACACTTAGGTTGCTTCCATGTCTTTGCTATTTTGAAAAGAGCAGCAACAAACATGGGTGTACCTGTGTATCTGCAATATACTGAGTTCTTTGTGTATATGCCAAGGAGTGGTATAACTGGGCCAAATGGTAGGTTCATTTGCAGTTTCTCAAGAGTTCTCCTCTACACACTGCTTTCCATAGGGGTTGAACAAGCTTGCAGTCAGACAAGCAATAGGTGAGCATTCCCCTTTCCCCACATCCTCTCCAACGTTTGGTATCATTTGTTCTCTTGATCTTAGGCAGTCTGACTGGGGTAAGTAGAACATTAAATTGGTTTCAATTTGCATTTCCCTAATTACTAGTGATATTGTACACATTTTAAGATGCGTCTTAGCCATCTTAATTTCTTCTTTTGAGAACTCTCTTTTCAGTTCCTTCCCCATCTTTTAATTGTGTTACTTCCTTTCTTTGTGCTTTGTTTTTTGAGTTCGTTATATATTCTGGATGTTAAACCTCTGTCAGATGTGTCACTGGTGAAGATTTTCTCCCATTCTGTGGGTTTTCTCTTCACTTCCTTGGTTGCTTCTTTTGATGCACAGAAGCTTTTTAGTTTAATGAGGTCCCAATTATTGTTTCTTGACCTAATTTCCTGAGTAGTTGATGTCCAGTTTAGAAAATCCTTTTCTACACCTATATCTTTTAGGTTATTGCCAGTGTTTTCTTCTAACACTGTCAGAGTTTTGGGGTTCACATTGAGGTCTTTGATCCATTTGGAGTTGAATTTGTGCAAGTTGAAAGATAGGGGTTTAGTTTCATTCTTCTACAGATGGAGATCCAGTTTTGCCAGCACCATTTGCTGAACATGCTGTCTTTCCTCCAGTGAATTTTCTTGGCTCCTTTGTCAAATGTCAGGTGGCTAATATTGAATGTACTCATATTTGGGTCTTCAATATTGTTCCAATGATATATGGGTCTATTTTTGTGTCAGTACCATGTTGTTTTTATGACTATAGCTCTGTAATACAGTTTAATATCTGGTATAGTAATCCCCCAGCATTGCTTTTAGTGCTGAGGGTTATCCAAGGTCTTTTGTGCTTCCATATGAATCTTTGAATTGTTTTTTCCAGTTTTGTGAAAAATGTCATGGGGATTTGGATTGGCATTGCTTTGATTCTATAAATGGCTTTTGGTAGGATGGTTATTTTCACAATATTAATACTTTCAATCCATGTGCTTGAGAGGTCCTCCCATCTTCTGATGTCTTCCTCAATCTCTTTAAGGATTTAAAATTTTCATTGTAGAGATCATTAACGTCTCTGGTCAGGTTTATTCCCAGATATTTTATTTGTTTTTGCAGCTATTGTGAAGGGGAGTGTTTCCATCTGCGCTTTCTCTGATTGTTTGTTATTGGTATATAGAAAGGCTACAGACTTTTGTAGGTTAATTTTTTAACCTGCCACTTTACTGAACATGTTAATAATTTCTAGTTTTCTTGTGGAATTTTTGGTACCTCTTAGATATAAATCATATCATTTGCAAAAAGGAATAATTTGATTGCTTCTTTTCCAATTATTATCCTTTAATTTCTTTCTCTTGTCTTATTGCTCTTCCAAGAGTTTCAAGCACTATGTTAAAGAGGAGTAGAGATAGTGGACAGCCTTGTCTGGTTCATGAATTTATTGGGAATGCTTCCAGTTTTTCTCCATTTAGAATGATGTTGGCTGTGGGTTTGTTATATATGGCTTTAATTATGTTGAGATATGTTCCCTCCAGTCCAATTCCTTTTAGGACTTTGAACATAAATGCACATTGAGTTTTGTCAAAGGCCTTCTCTGCATCTATTGCAATGACCATGTGGCTCTTGCCTTTGAGCCCATTTATATGATTTGTGACATTTATTGACTTAGATATATTGAACCATCCCTACATCTCTGGAGTAAAGCCAACTTGATCCTGGTGGATGATCTTTCTGATGGTTGTCTTTATGTGGTTTGCAAGTATTTTGTGGAGAATTTTTGCATCTATTTTCATTATAGATAATGGGCCTATAGTTTTCTTTTCTGGTTGTATCTTTGCCTGGCCTTTGGCATTAGATTGCTGCTGGCTTCATAGAAGGAATTTGGAAGTTCTCCTCCATTTCTATCTTTTTGAATACCTTAAGTAGTTTTAGATGTAGATCCTCTTTAAATGTCTGGTAGAATTCTGCTGTAAATACATCTGGTCCTGGGCTTTTTTATAGTCGGGAGGTTTTGTATTACTGTTTCAATTTCCTTATGTGTTATGGGTCTATTTAAACTGTTAATCTCTTCTTGGTTTATCTTTGGTGGCTCCCATGCTTTTATATACCCATCCATTTCTTTAAGGTTTTCAAATTTAGTAGCATATAGGATTTAAAGTATTCCCTTATAATGTTCTGGATCTCTTTGGTGTCTATTGTGATGTTTCCCCTTTTTTCTCTGATTTTGTTGATTTAAGGGTGCTCTTTCTTTCTTTTGGTTAACTGGGCTAGTGGTCTATCAATCTTGTTTATCTTCTCAAAGAACCAGCTTTTGGATTCATTGATTCTTTGTATTATTTTCTTTGTTTCAATTTCAGTAATTTCTGCTCTGACTTTTGTTATTTCTTATTGTCTGCTGGGTTTGGGTTTCATTTGCTGTTGTCTTTCAAGTGTCTTGTGTTGCAATGTTAAGTCATTCATTTGTGATATTTCCAATTTTTTAATGTAGGCACTTAGAGCAATAAACTTCTAAGGACTGCTTTTACTGTGTCCCAGAGGTTTTGTTGTGTTGTATTGTCCTTTTTCTTTAGTTCAAGGAATACTTTTATTTCTTTCTTAATTTATCTTTTGAACCATTCATCGTTCAGGAGGGTGCTGTTTAATCTGCATGTGTTCATGTGGTTACTGTGTTCATATTCTTCCTGTGTTGATTTTAAGCTTTATTGCATTGTGGTCTGATAGAATGTATGGAATTATTTCAATTTTTTTTGGATTTATTGAGGTTTGTTTTTCTTTTTTTAGCCAGTGATTATTTCCTTTTATTCACAGATATTTCTCACATTTATGGCA
>NW_008350123.1:95425-111095 GCF_000622305.1 Nannospalax galili
AACTACCTAGGCATTATTTATATCTCACATTGTCTCACCCCGCCATCATAATTTTCCCACTTAAGGTGACCCCATTTTCCCCCTTTCTCCCTTAATAATACCCTTCTCCTATGGTCCTATCTCTCTTGACCTCCTTCTTTCCCTTTATCCCCTAGGTTCCTTGTACTACCCTTCCCTCCCCCCTCCCTTAAACTAACCAATTTTTATCCATAGCTCCCTTAATAAGGCCTGTTACTTACTATTCTTCTCCTTCAGGTTATTTCTTTTCCTTTCATTATATTTATAACTATTGTGTAAACCAAGATCATTACTTCAGAGCATCCTTGGAAATAAATATGTAGAGAGAAGAGGAGGAAGGTGAAGGCTATACGAAGTGGTGGACAGAGAAGTATGAGTGAAAGGGGCTCAGACAGAAGGGCTGGATAAGGGTGGAGAGTTCCACTGGGCAGTGAGCATGACAAGATTTTAGGATTTCTTTATGCCATCTTGGAAAATGTTGAGTAGAGAGGATGGTATTTGAGGGAAGATAAGTCAGAGCTGAATGAGGCTGGGTTGTACATGGGGTTGGAAAGTAGAGGTGAACTAGACCCGACCTTGACAGTAGAGCAGGTGGTCAGCTGCGGCTCAGTGGGTGAAGCCATGAACAGTGACAGTCTTTAAAAGCTGGTGTGTGGAGATCATCCTGTTAATGAAAACTTGTAGTAGATTTTCCCTAACACTGGTGAGAACTTCTTGGAGAGTCCACTGAAGCTGAGTTTCTATAATCACGATGACTGCTTTGGTCCCATCTGGGTTCTGTGCACGTAGGCCCACATTTGTCTCTCCAAGTTCTCCCATGGGTGATGAAACCATCTTCCTCCTCTGCTCCATCAGAGGACCCTGAGTGAGGCTTATTACGTTCTTTCTGTTTGTTTCCTTGGTTGTCTCCTTTGATGTACAGAAGCTTTTTAGTTTAATGAGGTCCCACTTGTTAATTCTTGCCCTTGTTTATTGAGGTTTGTTTTGTGCCCCAGTGCATGGTCGATTTTGGACATGGTTCTGTGGGACACTGAATAGAAATTATATTCTTTGGTGCTTGGGTGGAATATTCAATAGATGACTGTTAGGTTCATTTCATATATGGTATTGTTCAATTCAGATGTCTCTCTGTTAATTCTCTGTCCTGTTCACCTATCTAATGCTGACAGTGGGGTCTTGAATTCCCCTACTATTAATGAGTTGGCATTAATGTGGGTCTTAAAGTCCTGTAGTACTGTTTTCATGAAGCTGGATGCACCAGAGTTTGGTAAATATATGTTCATGATTGTAATATCTTCTTGGTTTACTGTTCCTTTGATCATACTGAAGTGACCTTCTTTGTTTCTTCTGATTAACTTTAAAGTCTATTTTATTAGATATTAGAATTGCAAAGCCTGCTTTTATCTTAGTACCATTCACTTGGTATTTTTTTTTCCATCCTTTCACCTTTAGGTAGTGCCTGTCCTTGAAAGTGAGATGAGTTTCTTACAGAAAACTAAAAGATGGGTTTTGTTTCTAAATCCATGCAACTAGTCTGTATCTTTTGACTGGGGAATTCAGTCCACTGATATTTAAAGTATTTAATGAAAGACGTGTATTGAATCCTGTCAATTTTATTTCTGTTCACATCCTTGATATAGCTATGCATTTCCACAGTTATACCTTCACTGAATTTCTTTCCATCACCCCTTGTGTATAGTCGTTCCTTTCTTCACCTCTTTGTATTGCTTCCAGAACTCTTGGAAGGGCTGGTTTTGTGGACATGAATTCTTTCAGCCTATTTATGTCATGGAAGATTTTTCTTTCCCCTTTAACTTTGATAGACATTTTGGCTGGGTAAAGTAATTTGAGTTGGCATCTGTGGTCATTTATAGCTGGGAATACTTTGGTCCAGGCTCTTCTGGCTTTCATAGTTTGCACTGAAAAGTCAGCTGTAATCCTGATGAGTTTTCTTTTATATGTGACTTGTTGTCTTTCTTTTGCTGGTTTCAGTATTGTCTCTGTTCTGAACGTTTAGTGTTTTTACTATGATGTGCCATGGAGAGTTTCTTTTCTGCTCCTGTCTTCTTGGTGTTTTATATGCTTCTTTTATTCGTATGGACATGTCTTTTTTTAATTTTGGGAAATTTTCTTCTATAATCCTGTTGAAAATCTGTTCCATACCATTATCTTGCGATTCTTCTCCTTCCTGTATACCTATAATTCATAAGTTTGGTTTTTTTTATGGTGTCACACAATTCTTGCATATACTATTCTTGTGTTTTTAAAAAAATTTTCATAATCTTTGTTTGAATGGTCTAATTCATTCACTTTATTTTCCAGTCTTGATATTCTGTTTTCCATTTCATTCATCCTATTGGTGAGGCTTTTTCCTGTCATTTCTAATTGGCTTACTGAGTGTTTCACTTCCTTCTTCATTTCAGCCTGTGTATTCTTCAATATTTCTCTTTTCTGAATTCATTCAGAAGCATATCCTTATCTTCCTTCAGCTCTTTGATTTCTTTCATTGTTTGTTCTTTAAATTCACTAAATTCTTTTATCATGTTTATAATTGTTCTCTTGAGTTCCATGTCCTGTGTTATCTCTAGGGAGTTCTCATTGTACTCCTCTAGAGGACTATTGGTACCTGGTGGGGATATATTATTTTGGTTTTCCATGTTATTATTTTTTCTTTGTGACTTTGACATTTTATTTCCTTCATAGTTTCTGATTCTTTTGTGAAACTCAAGTCTTCCTTTGTTGAGCTCAGATCTGCTGCTTTTTGTAAATGTTATGTGCCTTTGTGATTTACTTGTTGGGCATGAAAAGCTGTTTGGTCTAGGCTTCATGTTCTCTCTATTGATTTTATATTGGAGTGGCCTAATTGCCTTTGTCTTTAGGAATTCCCACAGAGGCCATAGTGAGATGAGTCTCAGATGATATCAGGCTTTCTCCTAAAGTATGGGTCCTCCAGGATATATGCTGCCCTCAATAATTGGGGCCTGGGTTGGCTTGGGAGAAGGGCCCAGGATAGATGCTGGTCTCAGGAAGCTGGTGGCTGTGCCACCCAGGATAGTAAAGGGAGGTGTGGGTGGGACCATGCCTAGAGGGTTCCTGGGGGCCGCAATGAAGAAATGGTTTGGTCCTGATTTGATGCAAAGGATCAGGAAATAGTGGCGGCTCTGTGCCAAGAGGTTAGCCCCAGTGTTTGGGTGCCAAGACAAGAAATGGGCCTGTACCCAGCATAGGAAGAGAGACTTGGTGGCGGAGCTCGGAGAGTGAAAGAGGATGGGGGAGTCAAGTTTTGCTGGCATGCTGGACTTATCCAGGGAAGGTGCCAGTACCAGGATACTGGAGGCTGTGCAGCCCAGGAAGCAAAGGAATATGAGGGCAGGGCCTGTTCCAGAGGGCTCCTGGGGACCAGGAAAGGTGCTGGCACCAGGCGGCTCAGAGGCTGTGCAGCCCAGGGAAGTAAAGGGAAGTTAGGGCAGGCCCAGGCCCAGAGGGTTCCAGGGGACAGTAGGGAGAAATTTGGTTGGTTCAGTGCAGAGGATCAGGAAGCAGTGGTGGCTCTGGGCCGAGAGGTTGGCCCTGGTGTGTGGGGTACCCAGCCTAGGAGGAGAGACTGGGGGTGGGTGAAAAAAGCTGGGGGAGTCAAGGCATGCTGGGCCTGCTGGACTTATGCAGGGAAGGTTCTGGGACCAGGACACGGGAGGCTGTGCAGCCAAGGGAAGTTAATTTATGCCCATTTATGTTTCCAAGAAAGTAATTTGAAGGGATACTGTTTTTTAGACAATATTTTAGTTCTAATAGGTGTTTCATTAATAGCCAGAAAAATGTTTACTCCTATATTTTAGTGGAATGATTAGCTTTAATAATAGATATTCTGGTTATCTCTGTAATTTGCATGTTTAAGTAAATAAATCTTGGCAATAAGTTTAAAGACTAAAAATCATGACCATATTTTATATTGTTATAATAGTGGATCAGTGGGAAAGGGGTCTGGATTTGAGTGGGAAATGTATGAAACTTAGAAAGTGTAATAATAAAAACTAAATAGGAAAAAAAATATGAGCAATGCAAAAACTTATTTGGAACTTTACATTTCTACCTTAAGACACAATCCTCTGACAATTTGTTCCCAAAGTCACCTGTAGAACTCATTACTATCCTCAGAAAAACAGAGTTAGTTGTGCCCCCTGAAGATCTTGTAACAAATTAAAGTGAAGTGTATTTAAAAGTAACTACTATGAGATCTGGCTATAGAAGTTAATTTTCTGTTGCTGTGATAAAACACCATGACTAAGGCAACTTATACCAGGTAGAGTTTGTTCTAGAAAGTTAACAGTCCATCATGGTGGGGGAGGTAAATCAGGAGACTGCAGGAACAGGAAGCTGAGAGCTTTTATGCTCAAGGGCACACAGGTAGAACAAGTTGGAAGTAGGACAGACTAAAAACTCCTAAAGTCTTCCCTGTGTCCTGCTTTTTCTTGTAAGTCCACTCCTCTGAAAAGTTCCATGACTCTCCCCAAGCAGCACCATCAACTGACCAAGTGTTCAAATATTTGAGTTTTCAATGGACAGTTTTCATTCAAATCACCCAATTACGGTTAAAAGTTTATATCAACTAGATGATAAATTTCTATTCTCTTATATGCTAAATTAAAGATATATCTAATATTAGTTCTGCTATATCTTATGAAAGGAAACACAAATACAAGATTGTATTTTAAATTAAATTTTCATAGATAAAATATATCATAAATATCCCAAAGCAATAAAACAGGAATTTTAAGCAACAAAAACTAAAATAGCTAAGAAGCATAGTGAATCATCTTGAATTTTCTCAACTGAATGGAGTATAAACACAATATATATCATTATATATAAATAGTGCCATTCTTAATTTGGAAGGTTACTTTTCAACATAAATGAAGAAAACCAGAAATATTTATACATATTTATTCATTCAGTGACTGTGGGATTAAAGTTAGCGTAACCCACATATTAGGCATTTTATTTCTATAACTAAGTCACCTATGCTTATAACTAGAGTTTCATATTCTTTTTTTTTTTTTTTTTGGTCTTTTTGAGACAGGGTCTCTGTGTAGCCCCAGGAACTCATAGACCAGGCTGGCCTTGAACTCACAGAGATTTGCCTGCCCCTACCTCCCAAGTGCTGGGTTTAAAAGCTGTGCCACCATGCCCTGCTGAGTTTCATATTCTTTATGTCTACTTGGAAACATATTTTACTGTCCAGTAAAAATAGGTACAAATTCCATTTCAGAAATCCCACTACTAGGCATATATCTAGAGGATTACCAATAAACACTTAAAAGAAGGCTAACAATGTAAAGTACAAAGATATACTAAGGGACACCAATTCTATCTCAATAGAAGAATGACATAAAGCCCAGCATAGATATGGTAAAGTGGGTAAGTAATCCCATCTCAACCTAAGGCAATTTTGGCAATTTATGGCTTCTGGGAGGGGGAAAGACAGTGTCTTACAGGAATAGAAATCCTGGTGGGCACAGTGGATTGACCCACACTGAAGGACATTTGGGGATAGAAATCAGCCTCTGTAGGCTGTATTATATACAGGGCTATATCTATATCTATAGATAGGTATAGATATATGAGAGTTCATTAAAATGGGCAGGGGACAGTGGGGGCAGTGTGGATAGGGGAGAGGTACCTAAATATCATTGAAACACAGAGTTTGATAATTGCAAAATTCAGTAAAAGATAAATAAAAATAAAATGCTAGTTAAAAGAAAGTTAATAAAAATGTTCAGTACTCTAAACCTTTAGAAACACAATGTTGAAACTAAATACTAGTTTACAAAATTAGATATGCGGTATAATGGCTTTTATTCTTCAATCAATTTGATGTAATTTAAACTGTTTTTCAAAAGCATGGTTAAAAAGGTTGAAGCTAACCTGAGAATCATTGATATTTCTAGAAAGGAAGTTAAAGAATAGCATGGCACAGATTTACACACACAACCACACACACACACACATAAACATGAGCTCACTCATGCATGCACATTTCACTCCTCAATCTAGCATGTGTAATGTTAAGATATGCACCATGGTTGCTATGACTATTAAAATTAACACTAATTCTGCACAAATATTTTGACTTGGTTTTGAATCAGTCCAATAATGCATGCTATCTAAGTTGTTACTATTTTTTTATTCATAAAGATCCAAGTGGTGGATGTGCTCCATTTTGAGACACTGATTAGTTTTAATATAATTAAGGCAAATTATTGAATATAATTTTATGTTTTTGTAATGCTGAATAAAAATTCTCTTCTGTTTATTCATCTTCTTAATGTCAGCATTTTCAACAGGAACATTAGCTATATGTTACATAAATGTGGACACATGTATTAAGAATAGGTATCAGTATTCTGAGTGCTACAGTTAATATAAATTTGGGCTGACAATATCCTGACTTAAGAAGATTTTGAAAAATTTAAAGGAGATGGTATAGATAAGCACCAAGTGTTAGCATTATTATTAGCAACTTCATCAACATTGTAACTATTAAGATCAGGTCATTAAATAACTTAGAAGTAGTTCCAATCTTGTTTTGGATGCCTGCTCTGATGGCACTGCACTTTACCCAGGGTAAGCTGACCTCACCACATTGCATTTCAAGTCAGCAGTTCTGTTACCTGACCCATCACTCTTGAACATTTTTTCATCCAAATTTGTTATAATCTTTCCATTTGTCTATTCTAATCTTATTGATCTTACAAAGCTCAACTCAAATCTTCTCTGCAGTTCCATTGAATTGATTTCAACCCACACAACACTTAACATTCTTCATTGGTGTTCCATATTCACATCTTCACCACAAAGTACACTTCTTGAAGCTCCAGGTTGCAGCCGTTTTCTTTCACCATGCTGATTTAGGTTTACAGAAGCATGGGTGAGAACCAGGCAACATATACATTTTGATTGTAATGGAAAATATTCCACTATATTTCCTAGCATACAGATGTGATTATCATTCATCAATTTAAGTAAAACCTGGTATAAATCCTTGCTTAAAATGATATTTCTTTCAATAAATTTGTTTTACTTAGTTTATTTTTCATTCAGGGTTAAATACTCAAAGAAAATCTTTACAATATTACATGTGTCATACACATATTTTTTATTTTTATTAATTTTTGCTGACAAAAGTTGTGATCAAGTGATCAAGTAAGACAATATAATTATAGTGGTGTTTAAAACTATGGGAAAGTAGGAGAATCAGTAATATAGAGCTTCTATTTCTTATGTGATTTTTACTTGAGCCGGACTGATTTTTTTTTCCTGAGCTACACCTCAGAGTCTGAAAAAGGGAAAAAAAAATGACAGTAGACATCCAAGTAGTAAAGGAAAGGGCTCTTCACATGGGACACTGAAATTAGAAAGACCTATTGTGAGAAACTGGCATTTTGAAAGGCAACCTCAGAAACATTAGAGATTATTCTGGTCAAAGCCTCCATCATTCATAGGATAAGAATTTAGTTTAGAGTAAAAAAAAAAAGAATCACATAAAAATATAATTTATAAAACTCCTAAAATATGAATTCTAACAGCTATTTTAAGCTTAAAGCATGTTTTAATAATTACCCTTCTGAAATTCTAGGAGGTATCAAGTATTGCTAAAACTTTTGTTCTCTTTTAGGTTTTTGCGAATCATAGTTGAGTTATAAAAAATTAATATATTCCTTTTTATCAATGCCCAGTTGTGAAGTCATAATTCTAATAATATATTTAATTTATAATACGTGTATTTTACACATTTTTCAATCTTCTTTATACATGCCAATATCTTTAGACTTTTCTATGCTTCATCAGCAATTTCTATAGTCTTTTTAGGAAGCTGATTGACAATAACCTTAGTATTTTATTTCATAGTACTACTGAAAAAAATGATGCAGTTGTAAACTTATGTAGACCCTATTTTGAAAATAATGAATTATCAAGTAGAGGTAAATGACAAGCAAACCCTAGAAAGATATTTGCAATATATACCATATGAAGCCCAGACACTAGAAATGCATTTTCTAATTAATAGTTGTTCTGCTATTTTGATTTTATAAACTCATTTGTAGTCTAACTTTAAAATTTTTTATCTATTTTTATTTTATGTGTATGAGTGCCATGCCTGAATGTATGCAAGTGACTTGTGTCATGCAGTGCCTGCAGAGGCCAGAGAGGGTATGGGATTACCTGGAATGGGAGTTACAGATGATTGTTAGCCAGCATGTGAGTATTGGGAATCAAATATGGGTCCTCTGCAAGAGTAGTCAGTACTCTTCGTCTCTAAGCCATCTCATCAGCCCTATGGTCTAATTTTGGCTGTTAAGATTTGAATATTTCTCCCTCATATCTTATAGTTTAACTTCCATTATTTATCAATTCACTAACTTCTTTGATGAATAAAATCAGAAAGTAGAACAAAAACAATTAAATGAAGCTTCTCCCTTCAAGACAGGTGGTGGGACATAGCCAGAGAAGGAAAGGAAAAATAATGTGAGAAACAATTAGGAATACAATTATGATTATAATATTCATGTTTTGAATCCTCAACCCATGAGGAAGTAAAACACAAGACATTGCTTATTTTGTAATGTGCCTTCATTTTCCTTGGAGTTGTGACTGAATAATAGGGACATATGGAGATTTAAGACCAAACATGTGCTGATAAGAGAGAGATCTATTCCCTGAATGTGTTCACTTCCATAGGTAAACCGCCACTGGTTCCTGATTGTGGAGTCAAGATTTTTGGCCATTGATCATTTCTGTGGTGTCATTCACATTCTAGATGTTTGTCTGAGCAGTCTAAGTTAGATTCCTTCATTTGCATACTTCACATCTTTAATGTATTTCCATGTTGCAAATAGTTAAATAAAGTTCAGATACTCACCCCCTAGATCCAATTTAGTTCTCCATTTTCATTATTTCTCAACTTATTCATCATTACTTCCCTTTGTGATATATTCTCTTTCATAAAGGTTTCCCTTCCCCCTGCCCACTGATAAAGGTAGTGAATATACTATCCCAACTAGGCAGAATATAGCTCTGGGAATAAAGATTCAGAATCTAACTAGATATTTTGTTTTCTGCTGTGTCTTGTTTCTCTGTCCTAAGAAAATAACCAAGTACAGTATCCTTTGTAAAGGCGGAGGGGAGGGTAAACTGTATAAAGAAATGGGGAAAATTTAATAAGTATTATTGCATCATAATTCAATCAAGTTCTGAAAAGAAATAATGCTGGAGGGCCATGCAAATACAATAGCAAAGGGATAAGCTAGTGGTCCAGGGCTGGAGAGATAGCTCAGGAGTTAAGAACATTGGTTGTTCTTGTAGAAGACCCGGGTTCGAATCCCAGCACCCACATGAGAGCTAACAACTGTCTGTAAATCTAGTTCCAGGGGATCCAACAGCCTCTCTGTCCTCTGCGGGAATTGCACGATATGAGTGCACCTACTTACATGCAGGCTATACATGCATACACATAAAATAAAAATAATAAATAAAATATCTCTGCGGGCATTGCACGATATGAGTGCAACTACTTACATGCAGGCTATACATGCATACACATAAAATAAAAATAATGAATAAAATATTAAAAAAGATCACTAAGCAGGTTTTATTTTTGTTGCCATTCGAAGAGAAGTTTTTCATACTCATTGGAGAAATGATGGACAATTAACTCAAAAACAGTGTTGAATGTAATTCAAAAAGAAAATGGGAAAATGTGTTCTTTTTCACTAAGAGAAGACTGGATATTATGCCAGACTTCTGACATATTATTCTGATATACTAATCAAATTGGAAGAGAAAAGAACAAGAGGAGAAGAGAGATCAGGAGATGGTGATATGGCCTCATAAGGTGATTTTTAACAATACTATAGTGGAATGAGAAATGATTAGATAGAAAAAAAAATATGGAGCTGCATCAAGGATCTCAAACTTCCAGAAAAAAGGAAATGGCCATGAAGATGTGATGCCAAGTGTGCCAAATGTCCACATTGAAAATGGACTGAAAATCTCTTACAACCTAAGAATATTTAGTTACTTCTATTCAAACATAAAAAGTTGTGAAACTTTAAGCTGGAAGGATACAACCAGTTAATCAATGAAAGATTTTCAGTAAAGCACAAATTATTTTAGAAAAACCCTGATTTGAAAATTAAGCTGTTTTTTTTTTTTTTTTTTTTTTTTCATAAAAGGTGAACGGTCCTTACTGTCCCTGGAATCTGTAGTAAGGCACAGTAGTTTCTATATTCCTTTTTCTCTTATTTCTGGGAAATCTGGAGTTGATGCATTAATTAATTGAAACATCCAAATGCCATGATATGTTACGTTTATTTTTAAAATCCATTCTGAAAATTCTAATTCTACCTAACATGCTCATGGATGGAAAGTGAAATTTTTTATTTTATAAAACTTCAGCAATTAATGCAGAAAATGCATTTGTGAACTACTTGTTAATTGATAAGTACAAGAAGAGAAACGGGATATTTTTTAAATTGTCATATTTGTTTTATGCTGGTTAGTCTTTGTAAATTTGATGTAAACTATAGGCAACTGATGACACTTTCCTCCATAATATGGGCCTGTAGGCAGCCTTTGGAGCATTTTCTTGAATGCTTGTTTCTGTGAAGTAGTCTCCATCTGCTGCTAAAGGGAGTGTCTTTGATGGTGGTGTATGGAATGCTTGTCTGTAAATATAAAGATTCATGTTTAGCATATTGTAAGAAATTTCATTTGTTTAGAGATATGACAGAGATAGAAATTTCTCTAGGATTTATGTCCTCTCCAGCCATGTGTATTTGGTGGGTTTACAGTGTCACCCACCCATGAATTCACTCGCATGCAGAGGAGTTTAAGTCCAATTAGATAGCTATTGATTACCTCCCAGATAACAGTGTTGCTACTGAACCAATAGAGGTAGTTTGCTGTGCTGTTTATTATGGTTAGAGAACTTTGTCTGCATGTCTTTTGTTACTAAGGATGTTGAGTACTTTTTAAGGTGTTTTTTAGTCATTTTTCTTTTCTTCATTTGAGAACTCCCTGTTCAGGTCTGTAGGCTTTGTCTGCATGTCTTTTGTTACTAAGGATGTTGAGTACTTTTTAAGGCGTTTTTTAGTCATTTTTTTTTCTTCATTTGAGAACTCCCTGTTCAGGTCTGTAGACCATCTTTTTATTGGGTCACTTATTTTCTTGTTTGTTTCTTGAGTTCTTTGTATATTCTGGATACTAATCTTCAGCCATATGTGTAGCTGGTAAAGATTTTCTCCCTTCCTCTTGTCATTGGGTTTTCTCTTCCCTTCCTTTCTTTTGTTGTATAGATGCTTTGTCTGTTAATGAGGTTTCACTTATTGTAAACCATCATATCTGAACAGCTAATGTCCAATTTAGAAAGTTTTTTCCTATGCCTATATCTTGGTGGTACTGCCCATGTTTTCTTCAAGCAGTTTCAGAATTTTAGGTTTTATATTGAAGCCTTTGATCCAAATGCAGTTGATGTTTGTACAGGGAGAAAGGTAGGGGCTTAATTTCATTCTTCTACAAGTGGAGACCCTATTTTGTCAGGGTCATTTGTTGTAGATGCTGTTTTTCCTCCATTGTGTGTTCTTGGAACATCTGTCAAGTATCATGTGAAATTGCATGCACTCATTTTTGGGTCTTCCATTGTGTTTCGTTTATCTACATGTCTATTTTTTTTCCAGTACCATGCTCTTTTTATGACTATTGCTCAGTAATGTAACCTGATCTTCCTAGTGTTGTTCTTTTTGCCTGTGATTGTATTGACTATGCTGGGTCTTTTGTGATTCAATATGAATTTTAGGACGATTTTTTTTCTAAATCTGTGAAGGATGTCATGGGTCTTTTGATTGGAATTGCATAGAATTTATAAACTGTTTTTGGAACGATGATAATTTTCTTAATGTTAATTCTTCAAATTCATGGACATACTAGGTCTTTCCACCTCCTAGTGTCTTCCTCTGCCTCTTTCTTTAGAGATTTGAAACTTTCATTATAGAGATATTTAATGTCTCTATAGATTTATTTCTAGATATTATTTTTGAGATTATTGTGGATGGGAGGGTTTCCTTGAATGCTTTTTCTAATTGTTTGTTATTGCTATATAGGAAGGGTACTGATATTTTTAAGTTGATTTTGTAAACTGTCACTTTACTGATTTGAAACTTTCATGATAGAGATATTTAATGCCTTTGCTTAGGTTTATTTTTAAATATATTTTGGGGTTATTGTTATTGTGAATGGAAGGGTTTCCTTGAATGCTTTTTCTGATTCTTTGCTATTGTTATATAGAAAGGCTATTGATTTTTGTTTGTAGATTTTGTAACTTGCCACTTTACTAAAAGTATTAACCATTTCTAAAGGTTTTCTGTTGGAGTGTTTTGGGAACTCTTATGTATAAAATTATATCATCTCCAAATAGAGATAATTTGACCTCTTCTTTTCCAATTAGTACTCCTTTAATTTCCTTATCTTATCTTATTGCTTTTGCAGGAGTTTCAAGCACTATTTTGAAAAGGAGTGTAGATGGTGGACATACCTGTCCTATTCCTGATGTTAAAAGGATGTTTCCAGTTTTTCTCCATTTAGAATGATTTTGGCTGTGGGTTTGTTGTATATCCCTTTTTGTTGAAGTATGCTCCCTCCAGACCAATTCCTTATCAGACAATATGAATGCATGTTGAATTTTGTCAAAGGTCTTCTCTGAATCTATTGATATAGCCATGTAGTTTTTGTCTTTAAGTCTATTTATATATTTTGTTACAATTATTGACTTACATATATTGAATCACCCCTTCTTCTCTGGAATAAAACTGACATGATCATGGTGGATGATGTCTTTGATACATGTCTGTATGCAGTTTGAATGAGTATTTTATTGAGTATTTTTACATCTATGTTCTTTAAGGATATGAGCATATAGTTTTCTTTTTGAATTGTATCTTTACCTGGATTTAGTATTAGGGTGGTACTTCATAGAAGAAAGTTGGGAGTACTCTCTCTGTTTCTATCTTTTTCAGTGATCTAAACAGCATTGATTATGGATCTTTGAATGTCTAGAATTCTGCTGTGAATCCATGTGGGTCTTGGCTATTTTTACACAGGAGGTTTTATATTACTGTTTCAATTTCCTTAGTTATGGATGTGTTTAAGCTGCTGATCTCTTCTTGGTTTAATTTTGGCGGGGTCTGTGATTTTAGAAATTCATCCATTTCTTTTAGGTTTTTGAATTTAATGGAGAATACCTTTTTAAAGTGTTCCCTTACAATCTTCTTCTTTTTTTTGGTGTATGTTGTGAAGTTTCTCCTTTTGTCTTTGATTTTGTTTAACCTTTCTAAAAACAAGCTGTTAGAGTCATTGATGTTTTTGGTATTGTTTTCTTTGTTTCAATTTTGTTAATTTCTGCTCTGCTCTGATTCTTGTTATTTCTTCTCATCTGCTATATTTGGGGTTGATTTATTCTTGCATTTCCAGAGTCCTGAGTTCTACTCTTAAGTCATTTACATGTGCTCTTTCTGATTTTTTTAATGGAGGCATTGAGCTCTAAACTTCCCTCTTAGGACTGCTTTTAATGTGTCCCAGGGGCATTACTGTGTTGTATTTTCCTCTTTATTTAGCTCCAGGAATACTTTTATTTCTTCTTAATTTCTTCTTTGACCCATTCATCAATCAGGAGTGTATTGTTTATTCTTCATGAGTTATGTACTTAGTAGAGCTTCTTTTGCTGTTGATTATAAGCTTTATTGCACTGTGGTCTGACAGAATGCATGAAATTATTTCATTTTTTATTGTATTTGTTGAGATTTGTTTTGTGGCTAAGAATGTGGTAAATTTTACAAAAGCTTGCATAGGCTACTGAGTAGAAAGTGTATTATTTTGTGCTTTGGTGTAATATTCTGTAGATGTGTGTTAGGTCCATTTCCTGTAGGCTTTGATTTAGTTTAGATGTCTCTCTGTTTATTTTTTGTCCAAGTGACCTGTCTATTGAAGACAGCAAATATGAAAGTCATCTACTATTACTGAGTTGGTATTAATTGGTATTTTATTGTCTTGAAGTACTGCTTCTTTTAATTTTTGAGATAGGGTCTCCCTGTAGCCTCAGCTGTTCTGGAACTCACTATAGTAGACCAGGCTAACGTTGAACTCACAGAGATCCACCTACCTCTGCCTCCCAAGTGCTGGGACTACAGGTGTATGCCACCATGCCCAGCTGGAGTACTGCTTTTATGAAATTGTGTGCTCCAGTTTGGTGCATATATGCACATGATTGTAATAACTTCTTTGTCAATTGTTCCTTTGAACAGAATGAAGGGAATCTCTTTATCTCTTCTGATTAGTTTTAATTTCAAGTCTATTTTTTCAGATATTAGAATCACAACACCTGGGTGTTTTGCTTCTTAGGACCATTTCCTTGAATATTTATTTTTCCATCTTTTCACCCTAAAGTAGTATCTATCCTTGAAGATGAGATGGGTTTCTTGAAATCAGCAAAAAGGTGGGTTTTTCATCTAGATCCATTCCACTTGCCTGTGTCTTTTGATAGAGTTTTGAGGTCCTTGTTATTTAGTGTTATTATTTAAAGATGCATATTAGATGCTGTCATTTTAACGTCTTTGTGTTTGTGCCCCTATTTTGTGTTTAAGTTTATTTTACTTTTCTTTGTTTTCTTTTTGTAGCCTCTTGGGTATGCTAATTCCTTTCTTTGGTCCTTTGTATTGCTTCAATTATTCTCTGTAGGACTTTTTTGGTGGTCATACATTCTTTAAGACCAGTCATGTCATAAAAAATTTTCCATTCCCCTTTGATCACACTAGATAGTTGTCCCGAACCTGCGGGATCTGCAACCGGGTACCTGGATTGGGGAGTGGGGATTTTGATGGGGCAAGAGACAGGAGGAATGGAGACAAGACAGCATTCTCATTTATTGCAGCACAAGCATGAGGTTAAATAGAGAATGAGAACAAAGGAGTAAAGATTGAGAGTAATCATATCAGCTAGACCTCAGAGGCCCAGATGTACTCTAAGGGAGAAATCTACTGATTAACGGAAAACAGGGAAGCTTACTGGAAAAGAGTACAAGGCCCTGGGCCAAGGCTGCAGGCCAAGGCTGTGGGCCAAGGTAGCGGGCTCTGTCCCATGCCCGCAGGAGGAGAGTGGGTAGAATGGAAAGTTACCAGCTTAGGTCTGTTCAGCAGTTTTGAGAAATGGTTGAGCCTCAGGCTCCCAACAGGTCCCCCCTTTTTACTTTGTATAATTTAGGGACCAAAGGTTGCTAGACCCTTAGGGAGCTGCACCTGTCTTAGGTTGGAGTATCCTTCCCTAAGGGCTTACCCATCATTGGATAAGGTAGTAGCATTAGACTACCCTCCTGTCTTAGGTTGCCATCAAAGGGGGATTCTCATGTACCCATCATTGACTGTCCAGTTCATCTCTCAAGGGGGATGGCTAGTAGCACATCATAGCAATGCGTCCCTTTGCATTCTTGATCCAAAATATCAGGGTGATGATAATGGACCTGAATTGGTATCGCCTGAAATGCCTCCACCTGCTGTTTAATAAAGACCATAAGCCTTTTTACTAACAGTGGCCCTAGCGTAAGAAGGAG
>NW_008350123.1:111403-114423 GCF_000622305.1 Nannospalax galili
CTGTAAGAAAAGGCAAGTTCCCCCTTTTTCAGCAGTGATAAGATCAAGGGCCCAACGATTTTGAAGGGAAACTTGTGCCAGGGAAGTCAGCTGGCGTTGCAAGGTTGCAAGGCTACTGGCCGTGGATTCTATAACTTGCTGTAATTGGGAGTTGAATTCCTTTGCGGTATAGAGAGTATGTCCCAGGGCCCCCGCAGAAAGGCTGGCAGAGGTGGTAAATCCTATCCTGATTACAAAAGGGATGAATACCCCTCTCTTAATATGTGGGCGGAGTAGCCAGGCAAACTCCCCTGGTGAATACATGGTCAATTGGGGTACAATAGTAATTAATACACAGGGTCCTGGAGAGGAAATAGTGATCTGTTGATACAGGGATTCATTGCACCAGAAAGACATAAGAGGGGGGGGCATTAAGAGACGAACTGACAGAGTAATTAGTGCGATACACAAAGGAGGGGGGAGTGTAGGTGGTAGTGATATAGCAGAGGGAAATATTTTGAGTAGGATTATAAAGTAAAGGGATAGACGACATGGAGGGAGAAAGTGCAGTGCCAGTGGTAATGATGTTAGGTGCAGAGGAATAGTTAACAGGGACAGCAGCTAGTAAGGGGCGAACCAAAGAGGCACACAACAAGCACGATGAAGCATTGATATTAGAAGGTTTAACAATTTTAAAACAAAATTTAGATAATTGGGCCAAAGGGCAAGATTAAAAGTGGAATTTGTATGTATGGCAGACTGAAGTTTAGTCTCACTCATAATGATAATCTGTTTCGTTTGTTTATCAGTAGTAGCAGGGACCAGCTGGTGGGAAATAGAGACCCCACCGGGAGTGAGGAGTACCCATCATTATAAATTTTTCCTCTAACTCCATTTTGCCACCTGACGTCCCAAGGGTCATCTATACGAATTGTGAATCGACCATCGTCATAACTCAATATGCCATTTTTGCTGTAAGCATCATGAAGGCGGCAAGCCCAGTATCTACATCCGCCGTATATGGTACTAGCTGTGAGACAATTGCCTCTATTATCATAAGTGAAACATGCATAAGGTCTCAATTTAGAGGATAAAATAGATGGGGTCATTGGAATGATAACGGTTGTTTGGCAACCCTCCACTGGACAGTGAACAGTGCCAATGGTTTGGATGTTGTCATCAGAGTGTATGTCTCCCTCTTTAACCTGGAATTCCCACTGTAACACCATCAGGAGGAGCAGGGTGCAACAAGCAGAGGCCATTGCAGTCTTGCTGGGCTGTAAAAGAGAACAGAAAAAAAAAGAAAAACATTTCTCAGGGAGCCTCATTCTCCCTGGAACATTGGTTAACATCTATCTGTTTTACTAAGCGTTCAGGCAACCAGCAGGCTGCATCATGTTGCTGTGAATAAATGCAGACAGATCCTCTTCCCCATATTAATACTGGGTCTAGGCCATGCCATGAATTATCCATGGCATCCTTCCATTTAACCATGGCATAGCATCTCTTAGATTCCTGATCCCAGAAGCAATCTGCAGCTGAGTTACCATGAGCGTCAAAATTTTAAAAATTTAAAATAAAGAGTATATGGTTTAATAAATTCCTGGGGGATCCTCTGATGTGGTACCATTTCCCCTTTTTCACTTTATTTAGTGTATTTTTTATCAGTAGATGAGCTCTTTCAACCATGCCCTGGCCCTGTGGATTGTAAGGTATTCCCGTCATATGTTTTATTTGCAAGGTGTTGCAGAAATTTCAAAAAGCTTGAGATACATATCCGGGACCATTATCTGTTTTAATATGCCAGAAGAGATCTGCAGCTGAGTTACCATGAGCGTCAAAATTAAAAAAAATTAAAATAAAGAGTATATGGTTTAATAAATTCCTGGGGGATCCTCTGATGTGGTACCATTCTCCCTTTTTCACTTTATTTAGTGTATTTTTTATAAGTAGATGAGCTCTTTCAACTGTGCCCTGGCCCTGTGGGTTATAAGGTATTGTGGGTTGTAAGGTATTTTTGTCGTATGTTTTATCTGCAAGGTGTTGTAGAAATTTTGAAAAGCTTGAGATACATATCTGGGACCATTATATGTTTTAATATGTTTTGGGGTACCCATAGTGGAGAAGCAGTAGAGCAAGTGAGCAATAACATGTTTAGTAGCTTCCCTTGTTTGTAATGAAGCACAGAGAAGTCCACTGAAAGTATCAATGCAAACATGAATATATTTAAATTTGCCAAAATCTTTGTAATGAGATACATCCATTTGCCAAAGCATGTTAGGGACAAGTCCTCTAGGATTGACTCCTAGATGGGGAACAGGGAGAAAGGTGACACAGGTCTTACATTCTTTAACTATTTGCCCAGCTTTTTCTCTGGTGAGTTTAAACATTAACCGCAAGGAAACCGCATTAAGATGGTGCAACTCATGGGCCTGTTGAGATTGAGTAATGTTAGAAGGAGTAGCAATAGCACCAAGTTTGGTGGCTGCATCGGCAACCTGATTGCCAGCCGTTAAAGGCCCTGGAAGGCTACAGTGTGCTCGTATGTGTCCTAAAAAGAAGGGGGCTGTCCATTGTCGAATGAGGTGTTGGTACTGATGAAAAAGATCTGCAGCTTCAGAAATATGCCCAATTATAGGAACAGTTTCTAAAAGAGATATGGCACAAGCGATATACGCACCATCAGTGTATATGTTAAGGAGTGTATCAGGGAACACAGAGAAAACTGATATGATGGCAGACAGTTCCACCAGTTGTGCAGAGGTTTTGTTGGTTTGAAAACGTACAACCCGATTGTTCCAAGTGTAGGCTGCCATTGCATTGGAGGAACCATCCGTAAAGACCAACAAAGCAGTAGGTAAAGGCTGATGGCTAGTAATGCATGGAAAAATGAAAGTACGCAGATTACAAAATTGAATGAGCTTGTCAGGTGGGTAATGGTTATCTAAACCCCCTGGAAAATTAGCACGAGCTATTAGCCAAGTTTCTGAATTCTGAAGTAACCAGTTAATATGATCCTTGTTATAAGGTTGTACAATATG
>NW_008350123.1:116450-118347 GCF_000622305.1 Nannospalax galili
AAGGACCTCCCTTACTAATATATTCCAATCAATGGGAGTTAGCCAATGTTCAGCCACACCATCTAAGATTGCTAAGGTATATGGGGCTGTGGCTCCATATTGAGACACAGCAGTTTTTAGTTCTTTAATTAGGTGAAAATCGAAACCCGTATGATGTTGCCATGCTTGTCCTCGGTCATCTGTCATTTCTGTCACAGGGAAGGCCTCCATATAGGAGGAAAAATTATCAGGATCCTTAAAGTTTCCTTTATATGAATGGAGGCCAGGCCCTCGAGGGGTTCGGCAAGCTTTTTCTCTATCTACAACAGTTTCCCTACCTGTTCTAAGTTTTTGTAATTTGAGTATCAATGATTGATGCATTTCCTCTAATTTACTTTGTTCCTGCAATTGTGCTATCTGTTCCTTCAATTCTGATCTAGGGTTTATTGCCTCCATTATATTTGGAGCAGAAGGTACACTGAAAGAAGGAGGGCGGTCACACTCTTGCCTCTTGTGGCCTTTGGGTGACTTAATCCCAGTTTTACAAATTAACCCCTCTCTCTCAGACTCTGAGCCATCTGTATCCAAGGTTGGACAGGCAGCTTCTGGTAAAAGAGGATAAATATGAATATGTTCTTCTTTAGACTTTTGGGCATCCTCTTGATTTTCCTTCCCTGTAACTGACTCTAAGGACTTCTTTCTCATATTTTTAGAAGAATTCTTATCTTCACTATCAAGAGAAATTAAGTCAGGCTCATCCCTGGAATTTCTCTCAACTCTGGCTTGGAACTACTTTTAAAAATCTCTTCAGCTTGGCCAATCGCTGCCACCACTGGTCCATCCCTTTTATCTATTAATTCTTTTATTAAATTCCAATAAGAAAAGGCAGTAACCGGGACCTTTCCAGGCCCAAACACTGTATAAAAATCTTGTAATGCATCTCCTACTCTTCTCCCTCCATCTTTTTATATCTATGACCCCTTCTTGGGGAAACCAGGGACAAATGTCCTTTACAAAATCAAAGAAATGAAATAAATCTGTAGTTCTAACCTTTACTCCTCATGTCTTTACAGCCTCTCTCAATTGCTGGCTCAATTCTTGTCCCATGATCGGACAGCACAACTTACCTTCGATTCGGTCACGGCAGGCTCCCGCGGCGCGTTTCTGAACTACTCAAAATTGAACGAGTACACTCCTTCCTTTTTCCGTCGTCTCCCTCACAAGATGCCCCCAGTATCGAGCCCCACGTTGGGCACCACTCTGACCCGAACCCATGGGATCTGCATCGGGGTACCTGGATTGGGGAGTAGGGATTTGGATGGGGCAAGAGACAAGAGAAATGGAGACAAGACAGCGTTCCAATCAAGTCTCATTTATTGCAGCACAAGCATGAGGCTAAATAGAGAATGAGAACAAAGGAGTAAAGATTGAGAGTAATCATAGCAGCTAGACCGCAGAGGCCCAGATGTACTCTAAGGGAGGAATCTATTGATTAACGGAAAACAGGGCAGTTTACTGGAAAAGAGTACAAGGCCGTTGCCAAGGCTGCGGGCCTAGGCTGTGGGCCAAGGTCGTGGGCTCCGTCCCGTGCCCATGGGAGGAGAGTGGGTAGAATGGAAAGTTACTAGCTTAGGTCTGTTCAGCAGTTTTGAGAAATGGCTGAGCCTCAGGCTCCCAACAGATAGTCCTTTTTGACTCTATAGAATTTACGGACCAAAGGTTGCTAGACCCCTAGGGAACTGCACCTTAGGTTGGAGTATCTTTCCCCAAGGGCTTACCCATCATTGGATAAGGTATTAGCATTAGACTACCCTCCTGTCTTAGGTTGCCATCAAAGGGGGATTCTCACATCCCCGTCATTGACTGTCCAGTTCATCTCTCAAGGGGGATGGCTAGTAGCGCCATCATAGCAATGCGT
>NW_008350123.1:118478-138597 GCF_000622305.1 Nannospalax galili
TTAAGGAGTTCAGATCTTGAAATTTATCATTCAGTCTTGCTATTCTGTTTTACATTGCATTCATTCCAGTTGTGAGGCTTTCTCCTGTTATTTCTAATTAGTTGGTTGATTGAGTTTTTCAATCACCTGTTCATTTCCAGTGGATTTTCTTCACTATTTTCATGTCTTTTGTGAATTCACTTTCAAGTCATGAATTAATTAAGCTGCATATTTATATATTCTTGGACTTCCATCACAAGTTTTGGGGAAATATTCTCTTGTTTTTTGTGGTGTTATTTTTTAATTTTTTTTTTTAGTTATGTGTCCAGTAGAAACTTCTACTCTGCTTTTATAAAACTTAATTTTGGTTCTGTTTATATTATTTATGTAGGTTGGTTTTTTTTGTTCAGTTATAAAAAATAAATCGGTGCATGTTTCAGGTTCTTACAGCATTGTACACTGGTCTGGGTGGTTGGTGGGACAGGGTAGCAGGTAAGCTAGTTAGGTTAGTAGGAGGGCTGGCCTGTGTCAGATCAGGAGCCAGTGGAGTCTATGCTAGGGAGTTTAGCTAGTCTGGCTTAGGAAAGTATTCCAGAGATCTGAAACAGAGGAATTGGAGCCTGCCTGTGTCCATGCCTGGCTGGGGACAATGTGGGAATAGGTGAGAAGAATGGAATAGAGATACAGTGGATGGAATATGACTTACCAGAATCCTAGGTGGGCAAATCTGTCTGAATGATTGGAAACCAGCGAAGATGGAGTTGGGGTTGGCTGTCTGAGGAGAGACTATCAATCTATGCTAGGGTGTTTAGCTAGTCTGAGTTTGGAAGCTAAGTCCAGAGATCTGAGGTGGAGGAATTGGAGCCCACCTGGGTCCAAGCTTGGCAAGGGACAGGGTCCAATATATAATTTTTGTAGTTCCTGATTCTTGAAAACAAGGCCTCATGCTGGGGAAGTAAGTCCAAGTACTGGATGATGGAGGGCATTTACTTTAAATTAGACATGGGTGGAAGAATTTTGCTTCATCTCTTCTTTGTTTCATCCAACGTTTCTTAGGTTCCATAAGATCTCTCTTGTTATATATTTGGAAATTAAATGACATAATCAGTGCAAAAGGCTTACTCAGCCTCTGGCACATCAAAGAGGAAGGATAACTTAAAATTCGAAATTTAGAAGGTCAATTTTCTAAGTGTTTGCAAATGAGTTTAGTTAGCTTCAAGTGCAACAGTTCTTTTGTTGTTTTCTTAAAGAAATTTCTCATTTTTTTTTCTTTCAAGCTTCATGGGCTGTATGATGCTGAGCAGGGACACAAAAGACAGGGCAGAATGAAGGGCACTTCTTGTTCTGTGTAGCCATTTTTACATATTTTCATTACTCCTATCCACATAAATTTCTGCTTGGCTTATTTTCACTCTAATATCCTTTGATGTCGATAAATTTAGAATAATAAGTACTGCAGAAGCAGAAATCATTACACATCAATTATATTCCATTATATCCACATATACTTCTGAAAATCAACTCTACATAGATGACTTATTACACAAAAAATTGTCCTCAATGCCATAATACTATATCAGAAATATATTTGACTTCATTTATACCAGAGAAATATATAACAAAATAATGTAATAAAGTAAATTCATATCTGTTTCCTGGCATCGAAAATCTAAGAAATGTAATCTAAGGTAATCATATTACTTTATATCATAGTATATAGAACTTAATACACTTGGGAGCTGGAGAGATTGCTCAGTGGTTAAGAGCACTGACTATTCTTGCAGAGGACCAGGGTTCAATTCTCAGCGTCCACATTGTGGCTGACAACCATCTGTAACTCCAGTTCCAGGGGAATCTGATATGGTTAAGAGCACTGACTACTCTTGCAGAGGACCAGGGTTCAATTCTCAGCATCCACATTGTGGCTGACAACCATCTGTAACTCCAGTTCCAGGGGAATCTGATGCCCTCTTCTGACTTCTTTGTCATTGCATGGCAGGTGCACTTACATACACACAGCAATAAACTCATGCATGTAAAAATAAAAGTAATAAATAAAAAAATCTAAGAAAAATATTTAATTATCTCATTGATCATCTGTTTTTCATATGGGACAGAAAAAGCAAATCCAGATTGTCTTATTGGAGCTTCACAGCTACAAAATGAGTTTTTCCATCCCATGAAACGGACTGAGAAATAGTTGAAGAAGGAGTATTATTTGGTCTAGGTCTCAAGGCTTCTAAAAATCAGTCTCAGAATGTGAGAACCAGAATTTAGCCAATTGCATTCTTTAAATTCAGCTTGCAGTTAATGTTACAGGGTTTCCCAAATTTTTCAATGTTGAGCACATTATAAATACATAAGCTGAAAAGCAGGTAAGAACAATGTCATTGTTTGGCATTATTTTAGCTTCTGAAATTTCTACAAAATTGTATGTATTATCGACATCTGAGATCCGTGATTGCTAAGAAAATTCCACAGTCTATAGTGAATAAATAAGTACCATGCAAAATAAATGCACTTTCCTATCTGGATTTCAAAGCCCATGGAAGAAGTAATGTCTAAGAGACTATTCATATGAATTAAGAGTGTCTTGGAAGAGAGGAACAGGAAAAACAGCACAAAAGGGTTTCTGGGACACTGGAATAGAGGAGTAAGACCATACAAATCACTTATTGGATAAGCTTGTCCTCTCAGTGGCCAGTAATATAGATACCTTTTTCTTTAGTTTCTCGTCCATTTACCTCAAACTAATTGGACTATGAGACACTCCTCAGGAAGGGAGGGGCAGGGGGAGACAGTCACGCCTCCCACACAATTATTCAGCTTTAGCTGCATGAGGGAAAGGGACTAGGAAAGCAGAGAGAGTGAAGGTGCTTCAGCATCTTGGAATGCCAACAGTAAGTCAGACAGCCATTGCCAAAATGTAGGAAAAAAGTCGAAGGTTCCCCATATTTTTGTAAGTACTCCTTCACCACCATCACATGCTTTGTTAGCTAGCCAAATAAATAATTTTGTTCCCTAAACTGTAGTATGGAGGAATATTGTGTTGGTTTGGCATAAGGATGGTGGGAGGAGGGGCCTCACCAGAAGCCAGGAAACTGAGAGAGCACTTGGCTCCCAGTAGTAAATTTAACTTACATCATTTCAACTAACTGGACAACTTTTTTAGTCGAGAATGTGAATTTTGGAGTCTAAATTTCCCAATTATGCAAAATATTATGAAATAGTCTCTTATTTTCAGTATATTCTAAGCTAAAAGATTATTTATTTTTCCCTTTGAGATAGTGTTTCAATGGAGCTACATCTGCAGCCTCCTTCTTTGACATACTTTGAATCATTTTCTTTTCCATCATGTGCCCAGGAAGTATGAATCTGTTACTCTTTAGATCATAGGTTGCTTTCATCATTGTAACTAACATAATAACAACTAACCCTCCTCCTTGTACTGATAATCCAAAATATTAAAGATTGAAGATAATCTAGGGCTGGAGAGATGGTTCAGCAGTTAAGAGCATTGGCTGCTCTTACAGAGAACCCTGGATCAATTCCCAGAACCCACATGGTGGGCTAACAAATGACCTCTGCAGGCATTGCATGACCTGGGGGCACTTATATGCATGTAAGTAATACACTCATACATATAAAATAATAAAAAACAAAATATGTTTTTAAAAGATTAAAGATAATTCTATTAGAAGAATAAACTGGTAAACTGGTATCACTAGGTTTTTCACCTTTCAAATATGAACTCAAAATGTTTTCCAAGCAGTTTACTTACCATGTGTATTAAAATAGGATTATCTACTCTAAAGTTAAAACATGATGATTTTTCATAATTTGCACATTAAATTGTGCAATCCATGCATTTTCTAAGAATCTGATTTTTACATGAGAAGGATTTTATGTTCTCTGAGCCTTAGAAAATGGATCGCAGAAATGTGCTGATTCTTGTATTTACATTGTTACTTCCACACAAGAGCCTTTTAAGTATGTGCGCCAATCATTTTATTTCTTTAATTGGATTGCATTAACTTAGTTCTTTCAGAATCACAATTTGGTAAAAAAAAAAAATCCCAAATTACCTTCCCTTTTTTATTAAATTTTTTATTGATCTTTTAAAATTTAATACATTTCCCACTCAAATCCAGACCTTCCTCCTCTATCCATGCCTCCCCCCCGCTGCCCTTTTTTACACACTATAATTTTGAGTCATAGATTACTTCCCATTTTGGTAATAAGTTTATGTATGTAAAATAATTCATACTCATAAATCGATTGCTGTAAGTAATACACTCATACATATAAAATATGGATGTACATATAGATTCTGCAAGGAACAGTTGCAGAGAATATAGATGTGTTAGTTGTCACTAAAACAGTGTTTTTGGGGGTTGATTGTGTTTGGTAAATTTACATTCTGTTAGTAAAAAAAGTTCGGTTATTCAAATATAAAGGTAGAAATGATCTTATGCTCTCTCATAGAATGTTAAACTTCAATGAAAATATATTAAATAGATACCCATGAAATGGAGAATAATTGTTTAAAGGAAGAAAACTTAGGAAAAGAATACAATTTTTTTCTCTATGTCATGAAGAACAGGCTCCCACTCCAAATTGGAAATTCAGGTCATTTTGTTACCTGCATGAGAAAGAGGATTACATGGGAGAGATTTTTAGTAAGAAGATTTTGGGGGGCACTTTCAACTCAACTGAAAATGTACTTTAATATGACAGGTTATATTGATGTCAGCTTTTGCAAAGCAAAAACTTCAGAACAGCAGACTTGTCTATTTCTTAGGACTTTATATAACCACACACAACATTATAATTCTAAGGAACATGCTTTCAGAAAGTGTGAATCTAAATAAACAAGAATGAGAAGGTTGAAAGGAGGAATATCATTTTACTTATGTAAAAACACAATGTCTCAGAAAACACTTTGATGTCAATTTGTGGAGATATGCAAGTATAAACATATAAGTAATAATTTGAATTTCATGTGAACAACTTATATTTCTGATACTTTTTTTGTTTATGTGACTGTAGTGTGGACAAGGTATTTACAGGTAAATATTTAACCTTTGTTTATTTCATGTACATAGTTTATACATCCCAGGTTTGAGATCTCTGAAAAGAAAACCCAGTACTATGGATTGAGTTCTATTATTTTTTCTCCAAATATTTTATGTTTAAGTCTTAACTAGAAAACTGATGGAATAGGGCATTTACAAGCTAAATAATTGGCCTCAGATGAGCTTTTGAATGTGGAGCCTTGATGGGGTTGCTATTATAGAGAAGAATAAGGGACAAGAGCTCTGTCTCTGACATATGAGAACAAAACAGTGAGACAACTGTTTACCAGTCAGCTGGAGGACACCCCTCAGTCCCTGACTGTGCACTGACTGGACTGAAGCTCACATTCTTCAGAACTATTACAAAATTAATTTCTGCCTTTAACTTACACATTCTGTGTTGTTTTGTAGTGATAGCTTCACCTGACCAACAGACATATAATTTGATTAACAGGGACAACTGAATTTAGTGCTTCCAAAGCATTTATGTAGACTTGTTGAATTTACTGCTGCAAAATCATTTAAATAAATTTGTTGCCATGTTGACCATAATAGCAATGTATTTCAAACACACACACACACACGTGCACATGCACATGAAATCTTAAACCCCATTGAAACTGGAAGTTTGCTTTTAGTGCCTGAAATCTGATCACTTTTATTACAGAACATAAAACATCTGTATATAATTTTAAGAGAGGTTTTTTTTTCTGTCAAGTGCTACTTTTGCAAAGAAGTAGTATTTTATAATAGTAACCTGTTTCCCATGGAAGAAAAGATATCAGAAATTAATGAGAAATAAAACATATAATACTGCTTAAAACATTCTGCAGATAATCTACTGCTGTAGATACTTATTTCAATTTTGTACTTCATTATATTAACTCAGTTTTTATGTTTGAAATGAGTTTCAAGCTATGATGATAGAAAGGTCTCTGCATGATATTCTCTGTGAATTATTTGGAAATACTTAATACAATAATGGAGGCATATGTCACTTTTTTAATAATAGTAATTGTACACATATTAGAACAACTACTTTTGATCAATAACTTTACCTACATAATCTTATCTATTCATTACACAAATGTTGAATGAAACTGAATAAATTGCATTCTTGATTGTTTTTAGATGAAGTAAAAAGAAGTGACATGACATTCCATCCTGACAAAATTTCTTGACAAAGCCTCAGGCTCCTCCTAATAAACCTCATTGACATTTTGCTAATTTCCATGGTTTTAAATATATTTTATTTACCTTTATTTTATTATATGTGTATGAGTGTGTTGCCTGCATGTATGTAAGTGCACCATGTCATGTAATGTCCACAGAGGTTAGATGAGGGCATCAGATTCCCTGGAACTGGAGCCATGGATAGTTGTATAAAATTTTCTCAGTTTATTTTGGTACTGTTTGTTCCATTAAGATGGTTAGGAATGATTTTTTTCAGTCCATTGTTTTAATGTATTAATCAATCAATGTAGTTGGGCAAGTTCAACCTTATGCATGAAAATATTATCTTTCTCATTTGTAGGACATACACTTTAAGACAAGGAAGACAAAGGCATTTCAATGTACTTTATTCATGCAATGGGCAAACTTAACAGGTCTTATCTTGATTATTTATTTTTAATGTGTCTGGATATTTGTTTCTAGTACAATTGGTTAGCTCAATTTTATATTACATAGAATGAATGAAATATAGCTTACATAGAATGATACATTCTAAATAACTATAAACACTATTATTATAGCTTGGGGTGACTAAAATAAGTAGAGCCCTGGAAAAGCCTTAAATGAATTGTTATCGTATCAAACAGAACTTTCCAACCATTGTTTATCCTTCTTACATAGACACAGATAAGAGGCACAACAATAATGATATGCTTCTCACTCTGCTCTTTGTGTAAATAACCAGAGTTGAAGAGCTTATAAAAGACTTTCTAGAAGTTTAACAGTAAAAACAATACTTTTTTTCAATTACCTTTACAATATTAATTCACAGAAATTAAGGAAAGAGAGATGATAATTTGTTTGGAAAGAAAGATGGCTATGCTTGGTTACTATTCTGTTACTCTGAAACAGAAAATTTCAGAAAATCGTCAAAGCAGAAATGAGTTTCACTATAAGTATAAATTTCAATGGGCCTAAGCGTAATTTGAGACTGTATATCTTTAAATATTTTTAAAATATACTTTTATTATTTCTCTGAGAATTTCATATAGTATATTTTGAACATATTACTCCCCTACCCAACTCCTGCCATGTCTATGTCTTCATCCTTACCCACCCAATATTGGTTCCTTTTAAACACACACACACAGTCTGAGTCTAATTTGTGTTGCCTATATACTTTTGGATGTGTGGACATCCACTAGGGTGAATTTCACCTACCAGGCATCAGATTTAAACAAAACAGATTTTTCCTTCTCAGTAGCTATCAGTTGCCAATAGTTTCTCACTTAGGGTTGGGACAGCTTGCCCACCTCCCCTCTTCATGCTTGGATTTTGTTTGACCTGAGAGTGAGCAAATCCTGGGCATACTGTGACAACCACTATGAATTCATATGTACATATGCCCTGTTGTGCCCAGAAAACATGATTTCTTTGTATTCATTCACTGTTTCTAATTCTTACAGTTTTTCTTCCTCCTCTTCTGCAATGATCCCTGAATTTTGGGAAGAGATGATGTAATACAGATGATCCATTTAGGGTTGATCAGTCCACAGTGTCTTATTCTCTGCATCTTGACCAGTTGTGGGTCAATTGACAATCATGATATATTGCCAAAAGAAGGTTCTTTGATGAGTGCTGAGGGAGGCATTGATTTATGGATATAGAAATAAAAAGTAATTAGTAGTCATTTTAAACGATGTCCATTTAGAAGAATAATACTAGTTAGTTTTAATTAATTTTTTTTTATTTTAATGCATTTTGGATACATATCCTCTGATGTATTTTTGGCAGCCCTTTTTCTCATTCTATAGGATAGCCCTTTACTGTCAGGTGTTTCTTCAACAGACTTAAAAGTATATTATATTTGACTTTTAAAAAATCAGTTTATGTTGTTTTTAAATTTTTTTATTGTTATAAATGTTCTCTATTATTTGTCATTAAGGCAATTAGATTCAATTAAGTTGAGAATCTAGAATTGTAGGAAGTTTTAAAGAAAAGATTAGTGCTAGAAATCAACACTGCAACCTTTGGTATTTATTCCTCTAGTTTCCTCATTTATGGTTTTTTTTTGTTTGTTTGTTTTTTTTTGTTTTTGTTTTCCATGCCTCTTTCCTTTCTCCTCCTTTGGCGGCAATGCCCTACACAGTCCTTATGTCAGATAAATACGAATATGAATAGTTATGTCTTCTACAGTAATTGTCCATTCTTAAGAAAACTTGCAGAATTTCTTCAGAATACCAAATAATGAATTACCAAAGTTCAGAGGTTGTCATTTTGTCATTTACTGGGTTCTTAGTAAACTTAATACACCTACATTATTTTCATTCTTTGTCATAAACTATGGGGCAAAAATATCCCATGCCCTTTCCTGTGGCTACTTGTACTATATAAAAAGAATGTTTCTGAACAAAATAAAGTGTCTATTCTTTATATTCAAAATTATATTGGCATAGAGACACTAACATATAAGTATTTGACATTTCTTCACCAAATATGACATTTTGCTAATTATTTATATATTATTTTCTATATCATTAACTTTCTAATCTGAATAAAAGTACTTAGATTTCCCCAATGTTGGAAATTTATGTTTCGCTTGTGTTCGGGATGACATTTAGCTCTCATTATATATTAGTATAAATTAACATTTTAAGAACTATTCAGCTTTACACTCATTAATTATTTTAAAGGGGGTCAACAAATGTCTGCTTGAAAATTAATGAGAGGTTAACAATTTAGTTTTTAATGGAATTTTAAAGTAAATAAAATAAATTTTGTTTGCTAGTAGAATATATTGAAAATCTAACCTTTACAAAACACTTCATAATGAATGCATTTATTTACTAAGCATATATTTATTTGAAGGTGAATCCATATTTGACAGTATATTTGATATTTTGCTTGTAACATAAAATTAACTAGAATTGCTCCTTTAGGAAATTTAAATTTTAATAGTGGAAATAGACAACAAAATTTTAGTACAGTAGGGAGACATATTTTCAAGTAGGAAGAGTATATATTTTGGCAAAAATGTCATTTTAGTCTCAGTACTGGCATTTATTAGTTGTAGGACATGCCTTAGTTTTTCCTTAAAGTTTACTCTAGCTTCCTAAAAAGGCTGTTTCTGTGAATTAGTTTCTAGAAAATTTTATAGACTAGTAGTTATATCTTGAATGTTTACATGGAACAGTGAGCATTATATGTAAACAAAGGCAAATCTATCATATATGAAAGCAAAATTATATTTATAATCACCTAAATGTCAATATTTTCTGTAAGGTGTGTATTAATTATATAACCATATTTAAATATTTAATATACATCTTATTTTTTCAAAGATCTTACAATAAATATCAAATTTATATATATAAGATTATAAATGCATTAGAAGATGTGCTTGCTGTATAAAAGCAGAACATTTTGTTTAGTTTTACATCTTTAAAATAGTTTATTTAAAAGTAGGTGGAGGGTAAAGAAACCTACCAACTAAAGCTGGCTTTTATGAACAGCTTAATGTGGGATGTGAGCAGAAAATAATAAAATCTATGAGATCTCAATTTGTGAAAGTGGGTGCATGATGATAATTTTAAGTAAGAAGAAAATATAGGAGAATATCGGCTGTAAATGGAAAGTAAATAATGGTTTTAGACATTTTGAGTTTGGAACATCTTTCAGAAATAGAAGGAATGAGTCACATTTTAAATGTGAAATGCCTAATTTACAAATCTTTAAATAAAGAAATACACCACACATCATTTCTTTCACCTTTAATTTAAATTTTTTTATATACAATTCCTCTTGATGATATTTTCATCATTTCTTTCCTCAATATGTCCTCAGCTGTCTCTAAGGCTATTTTCCTTTAACTCTCTTTCTGTTTTTATTTAAGCAAAGAAGAGTTTAAACAGATGTGGCAGTAGAGAATTGAAAAATAGAAGTAATATCTGCAATAGAATCAAATTAATTAGCAATACTGATGATTGTATCAAAACTTTCATTGAAAAGAGATATTAATATTTATTTTCATATATTATGGGAAATTATTAAGAAAATAAAGTGTTGCTAAATATGATTGGTCAATTATAGTAGCAAAGAATGCTTTGATGAAACAATTTCTGCTTATACTCTACAAGAAACTACACAACTGTCCATAGAAGAAGCAAAAAAATCTTAAATTTAAGGAATGCAGATTTTTGTATCTAACAGAAAGGATTATAAATGATTACTGATTAATCAAAGATTTTACTTCCATATTCCAATAAGAATATATGATATGACATTTTATCAAATGTTCCTTCAAGTCAACATAAATTTCTGAGAAGCTGTTTTGTGACACTATCAATAATTCTCAAAAATTTCAATTTTAGAATATCAGCTTAATGGAATAAGAATATAATGGTCTATAAGGAATGTATTATTCTCTCTACCACTTCTTCCACTGTGTTTCATGAGCCTTAGGTATAGAAATTCCATGGTAGATGTGATAGATGTTTCATTTAGGGATGGGCATCTCTCAGATAGGTATTTTTTTCTATGTGATCACTTGTGGAAATCTGTAATAGCCTCCATATGTTACACAAAAAGAGCTTTCTTTCTTTGATCATTGGTATATGGTATGCTTGTCTCAAGACATAAGGATCCATGTTTTGTTTACAGTAAGAACTTTCATTTTTCCAATGTTTAGACAATTCCAGAAGCTTGTTGGCATTCATCTGTGAAGTGTATAATCATAACCAGTATCAGACCCTGTTTTCTGAGTGTAATCAATTTGCACCCAGTTGATCAAATATTTACCAATATGGGATGGAGAGATAGTACAACCGTTAAAGGCTGAGGCTAACAACCAACTATTTAACAATATATTAATGCATTAGTTAACAGTTAATTAGTTAACATTAACTACATTGGTTAACAGTTAACAAAATACTAGGTTCCAAGTATTTATTTTATTTACATATTGTGTTAGTTACCACATCAAGTAAAACTGTCTGGGTCCTTAGCTTGTACTTATAACTATGTCACTGTCCTTCCTTCCACAAATATAAACAAAAAAAATAAATGATGATAAAGCCTGGAAAATATTTCTATATGTGCACGTCACAAATGGAATACAAAATGAAGATTGAGGTCCTCACGTAGAGTAGGTAGCTGCCTGTGAATTTTTCTTCTTCAAAAGAGTGAGTAATGAGTGTCATTGTCCTTGTTTGTGAAAGGATGAAAACTTGTTCTATCATCTAGCACTACATCTATTCCCCTAAAGGACAAAATTCTAAGGGTTTAGCATGTGGCTAGGCAACATTTTCCATAGATGTTAGCATGTGGACATTGAAGGGAAGGAACACAATTAAAGATTATCGGTTCTCCTCAGTGACAGAGACATCAATGCTATCTACCCCATCCAAACCTACTCTAAGGATAGGTACTTGTTTATATTTGGATTCCAGATAAGCAGCAGATGTTACTGATTTAGCATAATTATATCTTGGATGCTAGTTGTAACATACTTATGTTAAATATTTAATATTTATCTGAAATACAAGTTTAATTGGGTACACTTCCTTTTGCTTAGACATAGTACCTGCAATGTGCCAATTTTATGCATCTTTAAAGCGTTATTCCTCCGTTTGCTAAACTGGAAGCAAAGAAATGGGCTAGTGGTGAGCTTCTGATTACCAACTTAGCTAACAGACACAATAATGATTCTACTAAGACTCGGTACTTCACTGAAATATTCTATAAGAACCCTTTAGCAATGTATCCTTAAAATGAATATTTTATGTACAAAAACTCTGTTTTACTTAAATGACTCAATGATTTTTTATTGCTTACAAAAAGACAATTTGGCATGAGAATTCCTTGAAAATCTGTACCTTATGTAGATCTCATATTCTCAGTTTACCCTGTCATAACACAGAAATTCAAACTATGAAGTTTTAAAAATTTTTTAATTGAGTTATTTGTGTATTCCATGTAGAACATCTCAAACAATCCTAATTATTTTATGCCCCCATCCCCACTGGCATCCTCCCAAAACCACCCCACTAGAGCTCATATACTCTATAATCCCTGTTATGGGCCACTGTATTGTCAGTGTCCCCAGTCGTTCTCCAGTGCAAGTCCATCCACTGAATCTATTTAAACTTTCTAGACTCTTTTGTTTTAGGAAGATTAGCTATTCTTCATCTAGCAGCAGTAAGTTGCCAACATTCCTTCAGATAAGATTGGGATCTTCTGTTCTTTTTCCCAGTTCTATGCTGGGTTATTATCTGCCTAAATTTGTATGGGACTTGTGTATGCTCACATTATTGCCTTAGAATGATATGAGCAGGTTCCTAGGAGTTTGTAGGGCTCTGTTTCTATATGGTCATGCACCTCCTCCATGGCTTTTACAATTTTTCTGCCCCTCTCTGTGATGGTCCCTGAGCCTTGGGTGGGTGAAGTTTAATAAAGGAGTCCTGTCCAAGGACCATCATTCAGCAGACTCTTGATTTCTACACTTTGGCCATTTGTGACTATTTGTATTCCTCTGCTGCACAAGGGAACTTCATTACTGAGAACTGAGAGATTCATTAGTGTCCTCTTCTTCACCCCTGTTCAATGTTCCATGAGACTTAGGTGTAGAGGTTGCATTGTAGATGTGTCACTTAGGCCTGGGCAATTCATAGACAATGTCTGTGTGTAACCAGTTGTGGTACTTGGTAATAGCCTCTGACTGGTGCAAAATGATCTTCTTTGATGCGTGGTCACTGGGATATTTGTCTGTAAATATAAGGATACATATTTACACATAGTAAGAAATCACATTAGTCTTGGGGTTTTCTCTAAGAACTATGACCACTCCAGCCATATGTATTAGGTTATGTTTACAGTACCACACTTGAGTTTCCTCCCATTGAGTGGGCTTTTAGTCCAATTACGTAGCTGTTGATTGCCCCCACGATAAAAATGCCATTATGCAGCAATGATGTATGCCTTATTGGGCATGATTTGTCAGTAAGTTGTTAGACTGATATGGTTTCCTCTGTTTTCTTAAAACTAGCTGGGCATTGTTTGTCTCTCCTTTCTGTCTCACTGTCTAACCCTTCCACCATATTTTTTCCCATTTAAATTGACCTCATTTTTCCCATTTCCTCCCTTGATAATACCCATCTCCTATGGTCCCTCCTTTCTTGGGCTCCTTCTTTCCCTTTATACAAGGTTCCTTGTATAACCCCGTGTATTACTCTGGGTTCTCCAAAGAAACAGAACTGGTAGAATGAATATGTATGTATAGAAATTTTTCAGCTTAGCTCACAGGATAGAGTCCAATAGTCCAACAATGGCTGTGCCACACTGGAGAGGCTAAGAATCCATAGTCACTCAGTCCACAAGGCTGGATGTCTTAGTAGTCCCAATCTGGTGCTGAAGGTCTGACGAATTCCAAAAGATAAGCTAGTCATCACTCTACATCAGCAAGATGAACTCACCAGTGAGAGAGAGAAGGCAAGCAGCAAAACCAAGGTGTTCTCTTCTGCCATTGCCTTTTATAGTGGCTGCCATCAGGAGGTAACACCCACATTTAGGGTGTGTCTTCCAGCTTCAGATGATCCAATTAAGAAGATATCTCTCATTTCAGTTAATCCCAGATCCAGTCAAGTTGACACCCAGGATTAGCCATCACAAGTCCAACTTGACACCCAATAGCATCTCTCTGTGTCATGCTTAATTTTCAAATGAAAACAATGTTGAGGTCATAATTTCACCTAACATGATATAACTATCCCATCATACAATGACCAATGCATTATATATCTTAGAGTAGGTGATAAGGTTTTTGAGGAATACTTAGTCATTTAGTATCTCATAACCCAATATAATCATATAGGTTTATAACACTCAACCGCTTAACACTTATCTCAACTACACATTCAAAAAAGAATAACACAAGTATCTGCTTAACATATGTGTATACATGCATAAGCCTATCCTTAACCAAAAAGGACAAAAATACTCATGCCAATTACAATCCACATTTCTGCAACTAGTCACATGGCCTAAGTTGGTATTTGTGACTACCTTCCTCTACTACCCAATCTGTATTTCCTCCATCATCAGCAAGCACCTCTGCAGGTCCTTCCTCAAGGGCACCCAGCCTTCCCTTCATTCAAGGGGTTCTGGGTCTGTAAACTGTCTCAAGTCTGGAAATTGGTTGACTGAGCAGGATTCTCTATTGCTACAATCTAATACTGACTTCCTGTCATCTGTCCTAGAGCTCTTCTGCTTATACAGATCAAATAAAAACTTAGTAGGCTTCTTAAATAATTGGTCCCTGGGAACACCATGATTAATTAGCCAGTACCACAGGTTCATTAGGGTCATGCCATTATAAGTATTGTTTTGCCTTTGCTGCCCATTATGATAAGTACACTCACCTTGTCTTTGGTAATTCAGTACTGCCACCTGACCCCTACTCTGAGGTCCTGTTACACCTATTGTTTTTATATTTTAATTTATGCAATTAAGCAGCAGCATCTCCAACTGTAAGATCTGGCATATGGAAAAGTGCAAAGACAAAGCTCTTCAAACATACTGGTGTCTCTTTCAGTACTTTCCATCTTATAAAATCAGTAAAAGGCATGTCCTCTGGGCCCTTGAGGATTTGGTGTTACACTGCGAATCCACTCGAGCATGCCAATTTGCCTGAGCCTTACAATCCTATCATCGACACTAAGCGAAATGATATCAAGTATCTCCAGCTCTCTGTCAGTAGGCCATCTTTTGATAAATACTTCAGCCAACCAACCAAATAAACTTTTAACACGTTTTTAACTGCACAAGCTTCCATATTAAACCTAGAATCCCCAGTCAGGGGCCCATCTCAATAAACTCAGCCTGATCCAATTTCATGTTCCTTCCACATTATCCCATACCCTTAAAATCCATTCTCAGACATAGTCATTAGACTTCTGCTTGAATGAATTAGCAAATTCACTAAGTTCTTTAGTGATGTAGTGTATCTCCTCATGGACCACACTTTCTATCTCTCCTCTAGGGGTCTGCTTAACCTGGAGTCTGGTTATAGGTCTAGAAGCAACAATAACTGGGCCCCTAGTGACATCAGCCTTGTCTTGCTGAATGGGATTAGTTTCCTCAGGCAAGGTGAGGAGGGTGGGTCTACTAAGGGTGAGAAAGTTAATTCATCAGGTGAAGAAAATTCCTCAGATTCTGAGGATTCAAAATTCTCAGGCACCTCAGGGTTCTCACACACATTTCCATTACACGTGTCAGGATTCCAATCTTTCCCTACCAATGTCCTCACCTTAATTGCTGACACCCTTCGAGGCTGGGATTTAAAAAATGTATTTAAAACCTCATTTAATTTTATGTCTTATAGGGTTTATACTGAGTACAATATTGTATAACTGTATTAATTCATCTGTAAACCTAAAGATTTACAGCCAATTTTGAAGGAGATGCATCTTAGCTCTGGAAATTGTTATTGAATATATCAATGCTGTTACAATGAAATGCTTCTTCTGATTGTGTGGTTATTAAATAAATACTTTAAAAATGTGTTGTAGGTCAGCCAAATGTATAATGAGGGCTCCAGCTTGATTTTCTTCAGGTTTAGCTCTCTGGTTGCTAGAGGGAAGATTCTCTTCCAGGGCACACTTGGAAATGTTAAACTTTTGATTCGAATCTGGAGCTTTTCAGTTTTATCACTAAGCTCATTGTTTATCTTCATTACTTTATGGATGCTAGAAGTAACTAGCCAGCATCACTATTTTTCTTATTTTTCCACAAATTGTCAAATGTTTTATGTATAGAGTCACTAAATTTCTTCCTCTTCAAAAGAGGTGAGTTAGAAGATTCAAATGTGTCTATCTGCATAATTGTTTCTAATAGTCTACACCATGGATTTTTCAGTGCTCTCCATGCTACCTGAAGACTCTGAGTTGGAAAGCCTGCTCCAAAGACCAACAGGCCTTAAAGAAATTCATCCTTTCAATTCTGCTTCTCTAGAACCACTCCTGGTACTACAATCTCTATTAATTAGGCTCCTCCAAAGAAACAGAATTGGTAGAATGAATATATATATAGAGAGAGATTTATCAGCTTAGCTCACAGGATAGAGTTGGAGTAGTCTAACAATGGCTGCACCACACTGGAGAGGCTGAGAATCCATAGTCACTCAATCCACGAGGCTGGATGTCTCAATAGTCCCAATCTAGTGGAGAAGGTCTGATGAATTCCAAAAGATCAGGTAGTCTTCACTCTACAGCAGCAAGATGAACTCACCAGTGAGAGAGAAGGCAAGCAGCAAAAAGCAAGGTGTTCTCCTTTGCCATTGCCTTTTATACTGGCTTCCATCAGACGGTAACACCCACATTTAGGGCATGTCTTCCAGCTTCAGATGATCCAATTAAGAAGAGCTCTCTCATTTCAATTAATCCCAGATCCAGTCAAGTTGACACCCAGGATTAGCCATCACACCCTCCATCCCACCTCCCATTTAAATAACCCCATTTCAATCCATTTCTCCCTTATTAACAACTGTTACCTATTGTTCTTCTCTCTCAGGTTCTTTCAAACTATGAGTTTTTTTTTTTAATTTCTTGAACCCCTACATTTGATAGGTTCTCTGACATTTTCTCTCTTCTTTATATGTCATCTCTTCTTAGGCACTATCATTTCATTCTTTAGGATTTCGTGGGAGTGTACTAACATTGTGGTCTACATTCATCTGTTGTAGGTATTTTATTACATAGCTATATTTTTCTTTTGCCTGACAACATTGTGAATCCCTTATACTCATGCATTATTTCTTTACACTTTTTTTTTTCTGGAGCATAGACATTTGTTTAAATTTGAATCTCGAGGACCCTCCTTAATCACTTTAATCTTCTCAAAGGAATCCTCCCCAGCATAAACCAATACTCCAATATTTTTCTTTCTAATGCCCTTTTTCAATCCAAACTGTATTTCTTTCTGCCCAATTTGCTCTTTTTCACTGTAGATCTGCATAATATTCACCACCAATAGCCATGCCACCATTTCTACATTAGGCTGTCTTGAAATTTTTTCCACCAGAGAAATTAGTCCATTGCTTTTCAACTTAGACTTAGGCAAGCTTTTTGGTTGAGGGCAGACTCCAATCAGACTCTTTGCCAAAATATCCCAAGTGCTGCTTAAGTCCTTATTTCCTTCTGCAACTACCTTGTTCTCAGCACTACTTTCTTCTGGGCACTTAATAGAATGGCCTGCTAATCTCTGCTTACAGCAATCAACCACTTTTCTAGCCCAATCTTCCAAAGTCTTCTACATTTCTTCAAAACCTCACATGGTCAAGATCTTCACAGCAACATCCCACTCCTGGTACCAATTACTGTATTAGTCACTTTTCTGTTGCTGTGATAGAAACAGTGACCAAAACAATTTATAAAAGGAAGAGTTTATTTGAGATTATGGTTTCAGGGAAATTGCAGTCCATCACGGCAGGGAGGCATGGTGGCAGAGATGGAAGAACAGAAGCTAAGCTCCACATCTTTCAGTAGGCACAGGAAATAAGAGAGCAAATGGAGATCCAGCAAGGCTTAAAAACTCTCTAAGCCCACCCAGATGAGATAATATGTAAACCTATTTTATTACTATCCATATTGTTCAGTGATAAGATCTGGCTTTCTGCTAAAGTGAGCAGAATTAGGCATGTCTTCACAATGACAGAAAGCAAGTCTGATAAAGGTCAATGCCACATCATCTAGTCACATTCTGTGCTATGCAGAAAGAGCTTGTTTTCTAAATATGTTTTTGCTTTGTGATATTAATTAATCATTTTTATGAACATTGGACCTATTCTGCTTTGGGAAATATTCCTTTGCTAGGAACTTAGCTTGTGTTAATAATGCCTTCATACTAGCTGTACTACAAGATTAAATGCTTACCCAGCATTTGGTTATTTCATGTATTTGTGTTGTTTGGGACATTGCTAAATGTCATCTGGATAGAAATGACAATTTATTAAGGTTTATCCGTCTATAATGTCTACTTTTAATATTATTTCCTATTGGTCTATGCTATAGTGCTTTACGGTGTTTCTAGGAAGGTGTCAGCATGACTCAATTGGTAAGGAGCTTGCTACAAAAGAATGATGACCTGAGTTTAATCACAAAAACTCTGGTAAAGATCTGGGCGGGGCAGCACATTCTTATAAGATCAGCACTGGGAAGGCACAGACAGACAGATGCCTGGAGCTTTCTGTACAGCCAGGTTAGCCCAGTTGATCAGATCCACATTTGGTGGGTGACCTTGTCTCAAAAGATAATGCTGAAGAACAAATGAAGAAGACATGATATATTGATCTCTGGCCTCTATGCATGCACATACAAACACACAGGAACACCGTATTCACATAAAAAAAAAAAAAAAAAAAAAAAAACTTTTTTTTTTTTTTTTTTTTTTTTTCAAAAAAAACTTTTGTTTTTTTTTTTTCTTTTTTAGACAGGGCTTGCTTGTAACCCCATCTGGCCTGTAACTGCTTTGTGGACCAGACTGACCTTGAAATCATAAAGATCTGCCTGCCTCTGCATCCTAAATGCTGGGATTAGAAGCGTGCTCCACCATGCTTGGCTACAAAAGCCATTTTTAGTAAGCTGTGTGTGGTGATACATAAGTAATTCTAGCACTTGTTTCTTTTTTAGACAGGGCTTGCTTGTAACCCCATCTGGCCTGTAACTGCTTTGTGGACCAGACTGACCTTGAAATCATAAAGATCTGCCTGCCTCTGCATCCTAAATGCTGGGATTAGAAGCGTGCTCCACCATGCTTGGCTACAAAAGCCATTTTTAGTAAGCTGTGTGTGGTGATACATAAGTAATTCTAGCACTTGGTAAGTAAAGGCAGAAAATTTGCGACTTTGAGGCCAGAATGGATTATATAGTAAGACACTCCCTGGAAAAATTTTAAACGCACACTTTTCTATCTTATGACTCAAAAGGTTTATGAAAACAGCCAGTGTTTACTGTCAGGTAAATATTGAGTGTACATTTAAAAAATATTTATTATTAATATTTTATAAGTGTATTGCCTGCATGTTTGTAAGTGCACCTGTGTTGTGTAATACCTGCAGAGGCTAGAAGAAAGTATCAGATCCCCTGGAACTGGAATTACAGGCAGTTGTTAGGCACAAAGTGGGTGATGGGAATCCAACCTGGGTCCTCTGCAAAACCAGTCAGTGCTCTTAACCACTGAGCCATCTCTCCAGCCCTGAATGTTCTTTTTGCATCATTGAATTTATATTTCTCTGAAATTGTTTTTTATTTCATGATTACTTCTTCTTATTTTTGTGTGTATGTGATGTATGTATCTATGATGTGTGTGCACATATTGTATGCATAGTCTTTTGTATGACTACAGGTATGTGCTTGCCACAGTGTGCATGTAGAGGGCAGAGGACCACCATAGTCATAAGGCCTCACTTGCCATCTTACATGAGGTTGAGGTTGAGACAGGGTCTTTTGGTTTTTTTTTTTTTTTTTTTTTTTTTTTTTTTTTTTTTTTTTTTCTTTTTTTTAACTCTGCAAACAAGCTTGGCTGCCCTGTGAGCTTTTTCTATCTCTGCCTTCTGTTTTTCTGTAGGAGCAAAGTGATCACAGATATGGGCTACTGATGTGTAGTTCTAAACTCAGTTCCTCATTTTTGCACAGCAAATGCATCCACTTAGCAACCTTCCAAGCCATGACTCCTCATAAGCCTTTCTTTTACTAAAAAAACAAATAACAAGAAAAATCAAAAGTCCTTCTTGAACTTCTCGAGAAAAATTTTCTTTGCTACATAAGTAGTTTTGTCTTCATGTTTTAGTATTATAAATATTACAAGATTTAAATTATAACTTAATTTTTTTCATATATTTT
>NW_008350123.1:138733-142420 GCF_000622305.1 Nannospalax galili
TATATGTGAAAAAAATATATGTGTACCTTCTAGTTCTATATATATATATATATATATATATATATATATATATATATATATATATAGTAAAATTCCAAGGAAAGTTTGTCCAATATTTGAAAACAGAGACAAGCATACATGAACATTTTCTTTATTTTACAGTATTCACCTTTGTATACATTGCTCAGGGGGTGTTTTGTTATAAAAAGAAACACAGAACAAAAGACACTGCTCATATTCCAAATAGTAATAGATGCTATTTCTTTTATATTTACTATGTTGTAAACGCTTACTATTAATATTAATATTTTAAATTCTATTCTTTCAGAATGCGGGTAGTGGGGAACATTTCTCTACTCTTAGCATTATTTGCAATGAAGAGGAAAATTTCTTTCCTTTGTCTCTTCTTGCTCTCTCAACTTTCATCTATACACAGGGTGAATGACTTCTTTGCTTGGCAAAATTTGGTATATTTCAATTGGATAATTTTTGTTGTTTTGTCAGGAGTTAAGTCAGAAGGTGTAGTAAGCAAACTCCCGTGTTTGTTACTAAACAGCAGGCCCTTCCTAAACTCAGTAATGCATGGGGCAAAACTTTATCTAATCCACAGGATTCATATAAAGAACTCTCTTCATTTGCTTATGGTTACAAATTACAAACATGAGATCAGTTTTTTTTTTTTAATATTAAGACATATTTATCTATGAGTTAATTATTCAGTTAAGAAAATTCAAATGATTTTTGCACTTTCTTCAGATTACCAAAAATTCATGGTAGCCTTGTTTCATGCTTTTTTTATAAAATAAACTTTCTGTGGTTCAATATTTTTAAAAAGCAGATATTTGTTGAAAACAAAATTTGCAACCAGTTAATACATAATCTAAAACCTCATGCTTGAAACCAGTTCATCATCCAAACTCTTGTGAAAGAATATTTTTCAGGATATATCCTGTCACCTAGCTATCAACCTTGGGGTACAGAGGCCAAGTGGCAGGTTCATCCAGTAGCTGGTTACCACCAGCCCACTGTACTACATATAAGTACACCTATCTTGCAAGAGGCTGGGGCTGATAGTTGGCCATTATCATCACACAAGTGACAAGTTCCTCTCAGGCAAGAAAGGATTTGGCAACTAAGAAAGAAAATGTCTGATGAGCCAGGATGCCAGAGGTGGCAGCTCTAGGCAAAATGGAACTCCAATAAGATGTCTCATCATTGGATCCCCCTGACTGGGGAGGAAGTTTTGAAGACTACAATTGCCAAAAATAAAAGCCGATCACAATCTTGATCATGAAAAATAATGATAACAACTACAAGAACAAGAACAACAAAATTCTTGAGCTAATGCAAAAGTTGATTTTCTCCAATAGTGATGTCCCTCAAGTTAGAACTTCATGGCAGCAAGTGTTGCCTTTGCTGCCTAGGTATAATCCTGCAAACAAAGCAAAGGTGAAAAGAAAATAGTAGGAACTAGTGTAATTGAAAAGAGTTGTGGTTCCCTTCCTGTGAGCTGGAGCTGTGATTCACCTCCTGTCAGCTGGAATTGTGGTCCCCTCCCATGAACCTGAAGCTCTGAACCCCTTCTGTAAACTGAGAGCTGTGGTTCACTCTTGTGAATTGTGGTACACTCCTATAAACAGGAGACATGGTAACTCTATCCCATTTGCCATGATCAGGAGCTGTGATTCCATCCTGGGGGCTGAAACAATGGTCTCCTCCTGTGAGCTGGAGTTGTGGCCTCCTCCTGTGAACTTGGAACTGTAGTCCCCTCCTGTGAGTCTTGGGCTGTGGTCTCCTCATTTGAACTAGAGCCACGGACCTCTCCTGTGACCACAACTCCTGCTATGATCTTATGCTGGGAGCTAGAGTGGTGGCTCCCTTCAGCAAGCCAGAGTTGTAGGCACCTCCTGTTAATTGGAGGTGTGGTTCCCTCCTGTGAGCATGAACTGTTGTTCCTTCCTGTGGAGCTAAAGTTGTGATTCTCTACTGTGAGATGGAGCTCTGGTCCTCTCACATGAGGCTGGAGATTTGGTCCCCTCCTGTGAGCTACAGTATCACATTCCTTTGATGTTGGGCTAATGGTGGAGCAGAGTGGAGGATAGAGGACTTCCTGATGTTGAGCGTTAGTTTTAGTCTACTTGGACTATATCTGTCATAGACCCCTCACTGAGATGCCAGGATGTGCATGGCAGAGGCTTTGCCTGTTGTGCTGGGGACAAAAGTGGTCTCTGTCATTTGCAAATTCTGGTCTTGAGTGGACTGATTCTCTAGAATGAACCTCCCACCTCTCCTGAGTGTCAGCTGTGGATCCTCATTCCACACGTGCTTCTGGGCATCCAGGCCTTGATGTTGGACTTCTCCCATCACCAGGCACCAAGATGCTTTTCATTATTTTTCTATTATTCTTTTACAACCCCAGTATGCCTACACCTATGCCCTAATTGAACTTCTAGAGATATAAATCACTGACTGGGAAGTTAAAATTATTGTACTAACTGAACTAATATAATTCTCAAACTTAAAATATGTAATTATATCTTATATTATAAATTTTCAATTCTATATGTCTACTACAGTTTTTGAATATTATTTACTGACACTTCTGTACCTCCAAGATTCAACAATACTGTGAAATTTGTCATGGTTCTTACTATGTAAGCTTTCCATTCAATCCTTTTCAAAATTCTCCAACCCATAAAAGTTTTTTTCAATGTATTCATATACCTTCTTAACGAAAACAATGCTAATAAAATATTTTTAAATTTAAACAAAAAGAATATAGTTCAATAAACAAGTTAGGCCATCGAAGTGGACAAGAAAATGTAACAAGCAATAATTCTACCAGGGGCCTGGAATCATGGTTGCTTTCTGGAGTTTTTGCAAACAAGTCTTGTTTAGTTGAGGATGATTAAAGTATATTTTAACTAACTAAAGTTTTATTACAGTCATTAAAGCATCACATGAACTTCTAAAAGCACATACTCATTTTTAATTATTAGCCTTTCAGGAGCTTCTTTGTCAAAGGACATAATAGTTACATCTATGGTGATCAGACAACACTGAATATGTTCTAGGTATTTTCATTTTTTTTTTTAAATCAGAGAACCAGTATTTACTTTTAATGTAATTTTTTTTATCATAGGAATATAACATTATTCATGATATTGAGAAGCAACTGCTTAAAACTTAGTGTTCACACTTCTTTTTGTTTATTGTTCCTGTGCTTATTTTTCATGGGAATGTTTTCTATAATAGCATGCTAAATACCTCTATGATACACATGCATTTATTTATTAAGGGGTATATATAGAGAAGAGAGAATCTCTCTGCTTCACCCAGAGTAGAATTGGTAATTCAGTAACAGGGTAAGAATCATGATGAATAAAATTTTCCTTTTACTATTTTTGGTGTGTGTTTTAAAATTATTTTTATTGATTAGAATTTTCTATGAATAACACTAGATACATGATTTAAATGACAAATATGTGAACAATTTTTAAATTATTTATTTAATAACCACATGATTAGAAGCAGCATTTCATTACAACAGCGTTGATATATTCAATATCAATTTCCAGAGCTAAGATGCATCTCTTTCAAAATTGGCTATAAATTTTTAGGTTTACAGTTGAATTAATACAGTTATACAATATTGTACTCAGTATAAACCCTATAAGACATAAAATT
>NW_008350123.1:142573-148978 GCF_000622305.1 Nannospalax galili
CCACTTGCTGTGTGAACAATGTATTGATTTTTTATTGAAAATAAAAATGTATTTATTGATTGGTTAATTTTTAAAAATTTTTTAGAAGAAGCATTTCATTACAGCAGCGTTGATATATTCAATATCAATTTCCATAACAAAGACACACCTCTTTCAAAATTGTAAATTTTTAGGTTTACATTTGAATTAATACAGTTATACAGTTGTACTCAGTAGAAACCTTATAAGACATAAAATTGAATGAAGTTTTAACCATTAAAAAGATCTCCATTTCATTTTAAAATATACTTTTTCATACAGAAAAACATTCTTAATACAACTTACGCTTAGATGTTTGCACATGTGTCTCTGTATATCTGATTATTACTGGTCACGGTTGGTTAAATTCTGAGATCCTTGGCACCTGGGCATAGATATAAAGTCATCAGGGAGATTTCAATGGTAATGTTTTTCTCCTCTACTAATTAACATGAAACAAATTTTTATCCTTCTTCCTCAAATATAGCTTATATTTTTAAATTTATTGAATTTTTGTGTGTATTTCATACAGAACATCCCAAACAACCTTATTCATCTATATACTCACATCCCAAATGGCACCATCCAATAGTCCCCTCCCCATAATGGAGCCCATATACTCTGTCATCCCTGTTAATGTCCATAGTGTTGTTGGTGTCCCCAGACATTCCCCAGCACTTGTCCATCCACTGAGTCTAGTCAGCCTATTTAAGAGTTCCTTGTTTTAGGAAGATCTGCTCTTCCTCATCTAGCAGCAATCAGTTTCCAATATTCCTTTAGATAAGATTGGGGTCTGTTGTTCATTTTCCCAGTTCTATGCTGGGTTATTGCCTGGAAGTCTCTTGGTCCACCCTGGCCAACAACTCAAAGGAAGATATCTCCTGTCTGGCATTGTTTCTTGTTGTGTAGCCTTTAGCTATACACATAGACACTTAAAAAATTATTTTGATCCCTTTAATTTTTGGTTATACTTTCATTTTGGGTGTTTAGGACCATAGAGTTGGCCCAGATAAATCAATTTATTTTTACTCTTAAGGTCAATTGAGGACCTGTTCCTCAGGGTTCACATGGGCTTGGGAGGTGCCCTTGGATCCTTTCTTTTACCAGATCCATCTTTGTGAAGATGTTCTGCTCAATCGTGACTAGTTTCACTTGGAAGCATGGAGGAAATTCTATCAATGTGTTCATCCTCCTCTTTGTAGACTGGACACTTGTTAAGTCCATCTGATGTGGTCCATGGTCTTCTTGATCAAGAGGACAGGTGACTCACTACAGTTACAGGACATTTTGAGAGATGCTCATAGTCCCCTGGAAATTCATTGACCTTGGATGGCACGGAGACAAAACTGCCCTTTAAGTCCTTCTGACCAAATTAGTATAGGCCTCAAATTATGGCTGTTAAACATCCAAGAAGGTGAGTTACACCAGTCTGGTACTTTTAATTACCATGTGCTATGTAGAGAAAGCTTGGACGGAGACCAAAGATTCTCAGATAAACCTTGCCTAGACATAGATTATGTACCTTGAGATAATTGTATACACAATTTGTCAGTAGGTTGTTGTATTAATATGGTTCCCTCTGTTTTTTAAACTAGCTAGGCATTATTTATCACTCACATTGTCTAATCCTTCCACCATGTTTTCTCCATTTAAAGTGCCCCCATTTTTCCCATTTCTACCTTTATAATATCCTTCTCTATGGTCCCACCTTTCTTGAGCTCCTCTTTCCCTTTATCACCAAGGATCCTTGTATAACCCTCGCCTGCCTTAAAATAACCCCATTTTTTATTCATACCTCCCTTATTAAAGCCTGTTCCCTACTCTTCTTCTCTTTCAGCTTCTTTCTATTCTATTACCTCCCTGGTTCGTTTTCATTAGCATGTTTTTTGTAGTTATGTCTGGATGCATACTCACTTGTAAGTGTTTGGTGCTAGGATCCACATATGAGGGAGAACATGCATCGTTTTTGTTTATGAGTCTGTGTTACTTCACTTAGTATAACAGTTTCTAGTTCCATCCATTTACCTGCAAATTTCAGGATTTCATCTTTCTTTACTGCTGAGTAAATCTCCATCATATAAATGAACCACATTTTCATTATCCACTCATCAATTGAGGGGCACTTAGGTTGCTTCCATCTCTTAGCTATTGTGAAAAGAACAGAAACAAACATGGATGTACAAGTATATCTGTAATAGGATGTGTTCTTTGGATATATGCAAAAGAGTAGTATAACTGGGTCAAATGGTAGGTTCATTTTCATTTTTTAAGAGTTCTTTACACTGCTTTCCATAGGGGTTGAACAAGTTTGCAAACCCACCAGTAGTGGATGAGCTTTCCCCTTTCCCCACATCCTCCAACATTTGGTATCATTTGTTGTCTTGATCTTAGCTAGTCTGACTGGGGTAAGATGAAATATTAAAGTGGTTTTAATTTGCATTTCCCTAATTTCAAATGATGTTAAACATCTTTTAAGATACTTCTTAGTCATTTTTGTTACTTCTTTTGAGAACTCTCTGTTCAGCTCCTTAGCACATCTTTTAATTGTGCTTGATTCTTTGTTTTTTGAGTTCATTATATATTCTGGTTGTTAAACCTCTGTCAGATGTGTTGCTGGTGAAGATTTTCTCCCATTCTGTGAGTTTTCTCTTCATTTACTTGGTTGCTTCTTTTGATGTACAGAATCTTTTTAGATTAAGGCAGTCCCATTTGTTAATTCTTGACCTTATTTCCTGAGCAATTGATGTCCATTTTAGAAAATATTTTCCTACACCTACACCTTGTAGGTTATTGCTAATGTTTTCTTGTAACAGTTTCAGAGTTTCAGGCTTCAAATTGAGACCTTTGATCCATTTGGAATTGACTTTTGTACGAGGTGAAAGATAAGGGTTTAGTTTCATTCTTCTACAGGTGGAGATCAAGGTTTGCCAGCAACATTTTCTGAACATGCTGTCTTTCCTCCAGTGAATGTTCTTGGCCTCTTTGACAAATATCAGGTGGCTAAAATTGCATATATACATATTTGGGTCTTCAATTTTGTTCCATTGACCTATTAGGTCTATTTTTGTGCCAGGACCATGTTTTTTTATGACTATAGCTCTGTAATACAGTTCAATATCTGGTATAGTAATCCCCCCAGTGTTGCTCTTAGTGCTCAGGTTTGCTTTGGCTATCGAGATCTTTTGTGTTTCCATATGAATCTCTGGATGTTTTTTCCAACTCTGTGGAGAATGTCATGGGGATTTTCATTGGCATTGCATTGAATCTATAAATGGCCTTTGGTAGGATGGTCATTTTCACAATATTAATTCTTCCAATCCATGAGAATGGATGATGTCTTCCTCAATCACTTTCTTTAAAGACTTTAAATTTTCATTTTATAGGGCTTTAATGTCTTTGGTCAGGATTATTCTGAGATATTTTGTTTATTTATTTATATTTATATTTATTTATTTATTTATTTGGCAGCTATGGTGAAGGGGAGTGTTTCCATGTACTCTTTCTCTGATTGCTTGTTATTGGTAGATTAATTTCATAACCTGCCATTTTATTGAACATGTTAATAATTTCTAGGAGTTTTCTGGTGGAATTTTTGGAATCTCTTAGATATATCATCTGCAAAACAGGATTTGATTGCTTCCTTTCCAATTATTACTCTTTAATTTCCTTCTCTTGTCTTATTGCTCTTGCAAGAGTTTCAAGCACTATGTTAAAAGGAGTGGAGATAATGGACAATCTTGTCTGGTTCCTGATTTCCATGGGAATATTTCCAGGTTTTCTCCATTTAGAATGATGTTGGCTATGGGCTTGTTGTATATAGCTTTAATTATGTTGTGGTATGTTCCCTCCAGTCCAGTTCTCTGTAGTCTTTGAACATGTATGTTGAATTTTGTCAAAGGCCTTCTCTGCATCTATTGAGATTACCATGTAGTTCTTATCTTTGAGTCCATTTATATGATTTATGACATTTATTGACTTACATATATTGAAACATCCCTGTATCTCTTGAATAAAGCCAACTTGAACACAGTGGACGAACTTTTTGATGTATGTCTTTATGTGGTTTGCAAGTATTTTCTTGAGAATTTTTGCATCTATGTTCAATCATGATATGGGTGTACAGTTTTCTTTTTTGTTTGTGTATTTACCTGTCTTTGGTATTAGAGTGATGCTGGCTTCATAGAAGGAATTTGGAAGTTCTCCCTCAATTTCTATCATTTTGAATAAATTAAGTAGTATTGGGTGTAGAGCTTCTTTAAATGTCTGGTAGAATTCTGCTGTAAATCCATCTGGTCCTGAGCTTTTTTAATTCGGGAGGTTTTGAATTACTGTTTCAATTTCTTTATGTGTTATGGGTCTGTTTAAGCTGTTGATCTCTTATTGGTTTAGTTTTGGTGATTCCCATCCTATTAGATACCCATACATTTCTTTTAGGTTTTCAAATTTAGTAGCATATAGGTTTCTAAATTATTCCTTTATAATGTTTGGATTTTTTTGGTGTCTGCTGTGATGATTCCCCTTTCATCTCTGATTTTATTGATTTGGAGATGCTCTTTCTTTCTTTTGGTTAACTGGGCTAGGAGTCTCTCAACCTTGTTTATCTTTTCAAAGTATCAGTTCTTGGATTCGTTAATTCTTTGTATTGTTTTCTTTGTTTCTATTTCATTAATTTCTGCTCTGATTTTTGTTATTTCTTCTTGTCTGCTGGGTTTGGGTTTCATTTGTTGTTTCTTTTCAAGTGTCTTGAGTTGCAATATTAAGTCATTTATTTGTGTTCTTTCTGAGTTTTTAATGTAGGCACTTAGAGCTATAATCTTCCCTCAAGGGACTGCTTTCAATGTTTCCCAGAGGTTTTGTTTTTTTTCCATTGTCCCTTGAGTTCCAGGAATACTTTTATTTCTTTCTTAATTTCTCCTTTGACTGATTCATCATTCAGGAGTTTGTTTTTTAATCTCCATGTGTTCATGAAGTTACTAGGGTTTCTTCCAGTACTGATTCTAAGCTTTATTGGGTTGTGGTCTTATAGAATGCAAAGAAATATTTCAGTCTTCTGGTATTTGTTGAGTTTTGTTTTGTGCCACAGTATATGGTTGATTTTGGAGAAATTTCCGTGGGACACTGAATAGAAATACATTCTTTGGTGCTTCTGTGGACTGTTCGGTAGACGTCTGTTAGGCCCATTTGGTGTATGGTATTGTTAATTCAGATTTCTGTCGGTTAATTATCTGTCATGTTGCTCTATCTAATGCTGACAATGGGGTATTGAAGTCCCCTATTATTAATGAGTTGGGATTAAACTGGGTCTTAAAGTCCTGTAGTACTGTTTTATGAAGTTGGGTGCACCAGAGTTTAGTGACTATATGTTCATGATTGTAATATCTTCTTGGTGTTTTGTTCCTTTGATGAGAATGAAGAGGCCATCTTTGTCTCTTCTGATTAGTTTTAGTTTAAAGTCTTTTATATCAGATATTAGAATTGCAATGCCTGCTTTTTTCTTAGTACCATTCGCTTGGTATATGTTTTTCCATCCTTTCACTTTAAGATAGTGCCTGTCCTTGAAAATGAGATAAGTTTCTTGCAGACAACAAAATATAGGTTTTGTTTCTTAATCCATTTAACTAGTCGGTGTCTTTTGAATGGGGAGTTCAGTCTATTGATATTTAAAGTTATTAATTAAAGATGTGTGTTCTTTCATTTTTATTTCTTTTCTCATTCTTGGCATAGCCATGCATTTCCATAGTCATAGTTTCATTAAGCAGACCTTTTTCTGTAAACTTTACATGTCTTTGTGGTTTACTTGTTGGTCATGAAAAGCTGGTTCATCTAGGCTTCATGTTCTCTCTTTTGATTTTATACTGGAGGGCCCAAATTTCTTTCGGAAGAGGATCAGATGCTCCCAGGCTTTCTCCTAAGGTCTGATCCCTCCAGAAAAGACACTGGCCTCAGGAAGCTTGGGGGCTTGGTCACCCATGGATGCCAAGGGAGATGGTGGTGGGAAGAGACCAAGGGCTCCTGGAGACTACAGGGAAGAATTGGGTTGGTCTGGATGCAAAGGATCAGGAAGCAGTGGAGAGTTTGAACCAAGTAGTCAGTCCAGAGATCTGGGGTGCCAAGACAAGAAATCAGCTAGTTCCCAGGCTAGGAATAAAGATGGGGTGAGGGAGCTGGGAGGGTGACCTTTTAATTTTTGTAATTTCTTTTGTCTAGGCACACTTGTCCATAGGAATCATTCTTTACAGGATAAATATTTCACTATATAAGTCCCAATGTATTTATTTTTGATAACTTGTTTGATAATACATAGACCTCAGAACAGATTTCTGAACTTTCACACATTCGGATTCTCCTTATTCATTATCCTTACTGTTGTAAATTTCCTAATTCTTT
>NW_008350123.1:149076-157049 GCF_000622305.1 Nannospalax galili
CATGTATCAGTGTACTGTCTGCATGTGTGTAAGTGTATCCATATCATGCACTTGGAGATCAGAAGAGTGTGTTGGATTCCCCAGGAATTTGGAGTTAGACAGTTGTTAGCTGCCGTGTAGTGCTAGGAATCAAACCCAGGTCCTCTGCAAGAACATCTAGTGTTTGTAACCACTGAGACATCTCTCCAGCCCCTCAATCTTATATTGAATAGTAGAATTGTGCGAGTTATGGTGGCACATGCTTTTAGTCTCAGCACTCTGGAGGCAAAGACAGGGACTCTCTGTGAGTTAAAGCAATGTTGGTCTACACAGTAAGTTCCAAGCCCACTGGGGCTATGGGTGATCCTCCTTAAAAAAGGGGGGAAATTGTAAAAGAAGAGGCCAAAGTTTCTGAACCAATATTTGGGTTAATTTTAGTTAATTTACTAAATAAATATAGGCATTAATTAAGAAATATAAATATATCAGTATTTATATGTTTAATGTACAAGGTCACTGCCAGTGGTGGCCACTCTTTCATTCTCATGGGTGTCAAGGCTGCTGCTCCTCCTCTTGCCCTGGGCTGAAGCTGCTCCTCTGCCTGCCCTGGGCTAAGGCCGCTCTTCTGCTCACCCAGTGCTGAGGCAGCTCTTATGCTTGCCCTGTGCTGCCTCCTGTCATCGCCACTTCTCCCTGGTCCCGGACCCCAGGGCTGGTTAGGAGAATGTGTCAGTGGAGCCACATTCAGACACAGGAGACCAGGTTCAGTGACACAGGTCTGCTTTACTGCAGGAAGGCACAAGCTTATATTGGGATAGTGGTCCAATCACAGCACAACAGGTTTGGCGTCCTATCACACTACAGCAAGTAGGATGGCTTATTAGCATAACAGACTTAGCATCCTATTAGCATAACAGACTTAACATCCTATCACAGAATAACAGGTAGAATGCCTCATTAGCATACTGGGTTTCAGGTTACAGAGCCTGGAAACCTGGAAACCACATGACCCTGACTGTTGCAATATTTATGTGCTGCAATTTGGAATTCCAAGGGTGGTGATTAGGGAGTGGTGAGCTCTAGGTATGAGTCTCATGATCTGCTAATGGGAGCAAATGTTACAAGGCATTTCTTGTGGATCCAGCAGTTGGGCCATTTCCTCGGGCCTTCTGTATGGCTGTCAATAAGACTTTCACCCTAGGCTCAATCCTGTCTCCCACATCTCCCTCTTTTTTTTTTTTTTTAAAGGTGAGATATAGTTTAGAATATATAGCATATTCATATCAGTCCAGATACATCAAGGCAAAGTAGAATGGCTCAGGGGGTCATTGTATCAAAAGTCCCCTCCCTCAAGATGGCAACCTTCCTTAAGAGCAGGTTTTGCCAACTCCATGCCAACCAGTGGGAGTCAAGATTCTTTGCCTTGGCATTGTTGTCCCCACCTCAAGGGTCACCCAGCATAATGGACTGTGCCTGTCTTAGGTTGTCCCATCTGTTGGGATCTTACCTGTCATTGACTACCAGATCTCCAAGGGTGGGTCCTTTTGTGTGGTTTGCTAGAGGGAGAGGCAGTACATCCAGTATTGGCTTGTTTAAAGGCCTCCTCAGTGGTCAAGAATTTATTGAAACCCATAAGAGGCCAATTATAGGTTGGTAAGGGCAAGGAACAGTGGGTCTTTGTTTGCCGAGACATACCTGGCAAGATCTGGAGGTGGGGCAACAGCTAACTGAACCAGAGAAATACAAGTTTTAACAAAATTAAGGAGACCCTTGACAATACATGGTCCAAAAATCAGGAGAAGATTTAGTATAAAAAGAGGACCAGCTAAGGCAGACAGGAGCATGGTAAGCCAAGGGGAGATCTAAAACAGATTCGTACCATCCTTGAGATTGACGTCTCAGTCCGAGAGTCTTTTTCTGACTCCATCAAGTGATTTTTCTACAATTCCAGAATTGTTAGCATAGAAGCAACATTCTTCTCCCAAGGCTACACATAATCCCCCTTGTAGGAGTATGAGATAAAGGCCTCTCCTGTTTTGTAAGACCATCTCAGCCAGTGAATACAGGGATTGTTGTAAATGGGAGACAAAATTTTCTAAATCTGTTATGTCTGCATGTATGGCTCAGCTAAGAGCTTCGTAATTTTTGTCTTGAATAACAAGCGCAGAGGCGCTCATACCTACTGCACCAGCCATGTCCAAACCAAGGACCATGGTGGTAGTGATGACTTCCCTCTTATTTCTGGTGAAGGAAGATGGGGGGAAGAGGGAGAGAGCCTGAGATCCATTTCCTCATCTGAAAGATAAGTAATCTTAGGAATTAGTTGCACCAGGACACAAAATCCTTTGGTCCAGTTTAGAGTTAGGTCATGAACACAAGGGGTTAGGCCAGAGGAGTAGGCTCACCAGGAGGTATTGGGCAGTATAAGATAGTTGTCAATGAGTAGGATAGTCTTAGTGATATTACAGAGTGAGGATTAGGGAGTAGACACCATGTTTCCAGGGGGAACTATACAAAGTCCTGATCGCTGAACAGGGCAAAGTTAATTTTGGACCACCGTGGTCCCAACGGCATTCATGAATAGAGGTAGCATTAGTGAAATTGTCCAGGAGAGCTATGCCATCGTAAAATGGGGGCTTAGGGCTCAAGCATAGCCAGCAATTATTGGAATAGTTGGATTTAGAGGCATTAAGTGCAACAAAGACAGCTTTAAGCAGACCCAAAGGCCCTGGTGCCGGGGCCTTTACTGCCGTATCTTGGGTTTGATTGTAGCCTAGGGTGCCTGTGGTAATAGAAGTGTAAGTGGAGTTAGGAATTGGTGAAGGACCATGAAGGACGTGGTTGGGTCCCATGGGCCTGGGAGAGTTGGAATTGTGTGAGGTAATGAGCTGGATGGTGAACAAGAGCCCAGAATCCCAATATGACTTATAAGATCACATACCCCAGGTTTTCCCAGCGTCCCACCCAGTAGCCCTTTTCCCCCATTCTGTGAAGGAAATATTAAGAAGGGGACATCTTCTATTAGAGAGGCTTGACAAGCCCCAATTGGAGCAGGTTTGTGGTGCTCATTTTAGGGTGATATAGTCATTCTTTGAGAGGAGGGGTCCCAAGAGATGTCTCCAGTAGACACACAATACCAGGCAGCACAATAAATGTTTGAAGGCCTCCAAATTTGCTCTTTTGATAGTTGGATCTATCATTATCTGAGCAAACATATAAAGAGGTGCTGAAGGCAATATCTTCCTTCCTAGTCATTCCCCCCAAGTTCTCGTAGAGTGAGCATAAGTATTGGGGGGTGTCTTTTGACATGGAGCTAATTATCTCTCCATTGGCTACAGTGACAACCTGCAAGTAAGGTTGACGGGTTGGTGAGGGTTAACAAGAGTTGCTAGTGCTTGAGAGTTAACAATACTGATAACATAAATAATAAGGAACATAGACAAAGGTTTTCCTCCAAATTGAGGGCTTAGCTGAGCTGATGTCTCTATTTGTGGAGTGAAATGTTCAAGGTCTCCCCAGGTTGGTGGCTTTTGTTGTCTGTGACATTGGGTTGGTCTCTTGGTGGTTGAGAGGTGTGTCACTTCCTCCAGGGTCAGGGCTACCATCTCTGGGGTCAGCGGTTGTGGAGGGAGGTTTTCCATAGCAGGCAAGTCTGATATTCCAGGCTGGGATCCAAATGGGGCCTAGAACATTACCTGGGAAGACACAAGCATAGCCTCACCCTTGTGTTAACAACAGATGTCAATAATATGATGGAAATATTTGAGCTTGCCAAAAGGAGAAAAAAGAGTGGCATCCATTTGCCTTATCTTATTTGGGCCAAGACCTCTAGGTAGGGTCCCAGTGGGTTGTAATGGCCCCAGAGGTAGAAGAGGGGCACAAGAGGTGCAGGCATGGACCAAATGTTTACAGCTCTGAGCACAGAGTGTACAAAAGCCACACTTGCTCAAAGTAGCGAGGAGGTCCCTGTGCCTGGGCTTGTGGGGTTTCAAAAGTGCCACACCCTACCAAGGCATCAAACCAACATTTTAGACATTGGCATTTCTATTGTGCTCTGCCTGTTGTTCACATTCATCCTTATAAGCAGCCTTCCATAAGAGAAAATCACCTCCCCATAGACAGGCATGGGCAATATTCTGCCAGTTATGGGGGTGTTGGCCTCATGGCTGATTGTATCTAATAACTGACCAAACCAAGCAGAATGAATGCTATCCTCAATGGCTGCCTTATGCAGCTTTTTTAAGGTATCATAAGTATATGGATTTCAGACATTAGGGTTCTGTAGTCCCTGATTGAAGGTAACCGGGAAAAATTGTGGAAAATCACCATTGTATCATAGGAGAGGGGCCTAGGCAGGAGGGGCTTCCAGTCCTCCTCTGGAAGGGAGGGTAGATGGACTTTGGGGAAACTTCATTTGAGCTAGTGCAAGGTGGCAGAAAGTAGCCATTGCCCCGTAATGGTGGACTAGAGGCTGCCTTAACTTCCTGTTTTTCATCAAAGCCAATACAAGATGGTGGAGGGTAGCCACCTCCCCTTAATGGCTGGGCAGGGGGGATCTTGTCTTCCTGTTTTACATCAAGGGGACCCTCAGACCCTAATTCCTTATTTTTTACCTCATCATCAGCTGTCGTTTCCGCATCAGAAGAGAAATCATTTAATTTGGTTTTGACTGAGAATGCCTGGGACAGGCCATCCCACCATCGTGTTGCTTTATTTGTTTATTTATGTTTTTTAGGATGAGATTATTCTGCTCAGGGGCATTGGGGGAACTCCCTGAAGCAAGGCCAGAATAGCAGTCACAATGGGGTAGAATAGCCCAGATAATGCATGCCTCTCCCTGATTTCTCTCTTTCTGGTCATAAATAGCACACAAGCCCATAACTCTGGATCCCAACAGCAGGAATCTGTAAACCAAGGAGCAAGAGCTAGCACTTCATCTAATACCTTAGTTACTTCCTTCTCTGTTACCCTAATTTGCCTACTCCTGAGGAGAGAAACCAGTGCAGCAGCGCAGGGGCCGGAAGCTGCTGGATGACAGTTCCCCACACTGGAGGTCACTCACCCTGCAAGACATACCCAGAAGGACTCAGGAGCCATCCAGGAAGATGATCGGTGGAGAGAAGAATGACACACCAAACCGAAGACTGGGAGCCAGAAGAGGAAGCACAGGAGAATGAAAGTGGTGAACACCCATGGAAGGATTACTGGCAAAAAAGGCACCAGATTCCCAAAGTGTTACAGCCCAAGTGTTACAGCCTCATGGAGTCGGGATTTTAAAGGCCCACATTGGGTGCTAGTTGTGGTCACCACCAGCGGTGGCCGCTCCTTCATTCTCATGGGTGCTGCTCCTTCGTTCTCATGGGTTTAGAGTCTGCTCCTCTACTTGTGCTGGGCTGAGGCCACTCTTCTGCTCACCTGGTGCTGAGGCAGCTCTTCTGCTTGCCCTGTGCTGTCTCCTGTTGTCACCGATTCTGCCGGGTCCTGGACCCCAGGGCTGGTGAGGAGACTGTCAGTGGAGCCTCATTCAGACACAGGAAACCAGGTTCAGTGACACAGATCTGCTTTATTGCTTATATTGGGGTAGTGGTCCAATCATAGCACAGCAAGTAGGATACCTTATTAGCATAAGAGGTTTAGCGTCCTATCACAGTACAGCAAATAGGATACCTTATTAGCATAACAGACAGCATCCTATTAGCATAACAGACTTAACACTCTATCACAGAATAGCGGGTAGGATGCCTCATTAGCATAATGGGTTTCAGATTACAGAGCCTGGATTCCTGGAAACCACATGACCCTGACTGTTGCAATATCTAAGTGTTGCAATTTGGAATTCCAAGGGTGGTGATTAGGGAGTGGTGAGCTCTAGGCATGAGTCTCATGACCTGCCTATGGGAACAAATGTCACTATGCATTTCTTGTGGCTCCAGTGGTCGGGTGGTTGCCTCAGGCCTGCTGCATGTCTGTCAGTAAGACTTTCACCCTAGGCTCAAGCCTGTCTCCCACTAGTGTATATAATTTTATAAACATGAACTCATACAAGTTTTACTTTACTATATTCATAGTCAAATTAGATATGATCCTTTGGGTGTGTAGTATCTTGTGAGACATCTAGCATAACATGCAGCCTAAAATAGAACTTCTTCAATTAAATTCTTATTGAAGACTACATGTAATAAAAATAAACATGAGTTGGGTATGATAGTACGTCTTTAGTCCCAGCACTCAGGAGGGAGAGGAAGACAGATCACTGTGAGGTTGAGGCCTGCCTAGTCTATGTAGTGATTTCCAGGCCAGCTGAAGCTACAAGTAGACCCTGTTTCAAAAGGATAAAAAAATGTGATATTTTGTTGAACTAAGGTTAAAATATGATAAAATTAGAAATATTTGTAAACAACTCAGTGAAAACTTCAAAGAATTTCTTGTGCTTTTAACTATGAAAATAATTTTACTCATTAAAAAGGTAAATTTTACATAGAGATAACAGTTTACAGTGTTAATTTCTCAGCTATAAAATTGGACTTTGTTCTATATATCTTGGATTATATTTTCTAGGAGTCCTGTAGACCCTCAAACAATAGTGGTCATTGCATACACTCTTATTTATCCACCAGAAATTGACAGTAAGACCCTGTTGCTGAAGATACTCCATATGTAAGTCATAGAACAAACAAGGAGAAATCAATCTGGTACTGACCTCAAAGTTCATCTCTACTGGTGGCTAGCTTTTATAATGCTGGAGGGTACACTATATGCTACTGGAAGAGAAAAGTAATCATCAGCTCTACCCAGGTATGAATCCTGTAAGCTACAACAACTGGCTTTGGAAGATTTATCTACTAGTCTAACAGTGACATGAATATTATGGAAGTAACCAACCACTCTCTGATTGGATTTAAGGCACAATTCACAGAATAGAGCCCATATCTGACACTGAATTCAGGGCACAGAACCCTTGGCTAGAACAGTTACAAGTCTTAGGGCAGAGACCAAAATTATTATTCTGCCAAAGGGTTACAGTATTAAACTGAATCCTTGTTATAATGACTTGTTATCCTCAGATTAATGCATCACTTAAATCTAACCAGAGAGGCTTCCTCTGCAGCACATGGTAGTTAACACAGAGACTCACAATTGGCCAATGTGCAGAGAATGAGACTGCAGAGTGCTTATATTTGAATTGGATACCTGTATTAAATCTCTGCCTCTCAAGGCCCAGGAATCATTGGGAAAGAGGGAGTGAACAGATTCTTAGAGTCAGAGATGTTGGATGACCACAAGGAAGTGGGATTTTTCAGACAGCTGGTGATTTGCTTATGTGAGTGAATGCACCAGATCCATGTAATCTCAATCAAGACAGAATCTTCTTTTAACAATTAAAAAAAATTTATTTATTATTATTTATTTTATGTGTATGAGTGTATTTCCTACATGTGGGTGAGTGCACCCCTGTCATGCAATGCCCATGAAGGACAGAAGAGGGAGTTTGATTTCCCTGGAACTGGAGTTACAGATGATAGCCAACAGGTGTGTGCTGGGAATCGAACTTGAGCTCTCTACAAGAAGTGCTCTTAATCACTAAGCCATCTCTCTAGCCCCCAAGACAGACCCTTAAGGCTAGATTTGATGGTGCACACCTTTAATCCCAGCACTCAAGAGGCAAAGGCAGGTTAATCTCTGTGAGACTGAGATCAGCCTAGTCCTCATACTGAGTTCCAGGCATGCTGGGGATACAGAGAAATTTTTGTGGCAATTAAAACCACAAAACAAATAAACAAATAAAACAAACATAAAAGACAGAATCTCAGCATGGAAGTGAGGAGATGGGTAGGAGGCCTCCCAGCTCTAGCCAGGGAACTGTTGGCAAATGGTCACTGTTGAGAGCGGGGGAGTCACTTTTCTTTAAGGGTGTGTTGATGGATATGTTGACCAGGCCCAGAGGATGGACTCACACCATCAGAGCATTGGGGGACACAGGTTTGGCTTGATAT
>NW_008350123.1:157476-176491 GCF_000622305.1 Nannospalax galili
TTAAAAAAAGCCAAAAAAAAAAAAAAAAAAAGGAAAGAAAAGAAAAGAAAAGAAAAGAAAAAAAATGTATGCAATTAAATAAAATTTTCTGTGCATATATGTTTTAAGGTAGTATAATCTATTTGACATTTTTTCTTTCAATCATACACACACATGTTGACAATGAACTTCTTATTGATATGATGTTGGGTTTTGACACACAAATATATTACTCTATTAAAGAACATAGACTTTCAAACAATAGAAAAATGGATTACATTAGATATTTTAATCGATATAATTTGAGGATATAGAAGGTAAAATATACTATGCAGGAATAAAATCTAAAAAATAGTCATCTTAATTGCTCATCCTTTCCTTAAATATTTGCAGTCTGATGGTTTATATTGATTGTCAGTTTGACAAGACATAGAATCTCCTTGAATACAAATCTCTAGGCATTCTGACTGAAACTGTATGCATTAGTTTAATTGAGGTGGGAAGACTCACCATAATTGACAGAGAGAATAGAGAGTGAGTTGAGTACCAACATTCATCTGTCTCTTCTTTCTGCTTCAGACTTAACGTGACCAGCTGCCTGTCACCCTATTGTTTCTTCTTGTGGAGCACGCCTAATATCCAGTAGGTATAAAGCTTGCAGGTCAGTACAAGCTTGCTTTCTCCAGGTTCTATGATTCATGTATGTAGTGTCTTCAGCAATAGGGTATTATGTTATGGTCAAGGGGTTATGGAGGGTAACCAAGAACATTGACAATAACCTGTAATATTTGGGGGCAGTCAATGGACTTCACTGACCAACAGCTCCAATAGAGGTAACCTATTTCTGGCACTAGGATGTTAATTGTTTTAGCCTATGGTGTGTAGTTTGGTGCATTGTTGCTCTGTTATAGGGTAGCTGCATTTAAACTCCTTTTTATATGTGTATTATATGTTTTAGAAATCTTCTACTGTAGTGTGTTTCAATATGACTTTTTCAAAAAGTTTTTAGTGTTATTTACCCCTCTCTATATTCCCTCCTCTATCCTGTCTTCCCATCTCCAACCCCATTTAACCCTTCATGTTGCACTTTTCTCTTTTCTCCCTTTATACCACTGTATTCTATATTCCTTCCATTAATTGCCACATTGATGTACAGGTTACATCACTTATACACTGCACCTCGATGAACAACAATAATAACTGGCCTGGGAAGACATAACCACCAGTGAAATAGTAGCAGGCATGTCAAGGAAGTGAAGTGTAACAATCATTTTCTCATTGTATTTAAGGCCTGCTCCACAAAATGAATGGCATATTATATGGATTTGTAAAATTTAAAGTCTCAATCAGGTGAAAAATAACTTGGAATTCTATAGTTGTGGAATTGGTTGTGCATTGGTTAGAAAAGGCTTACCTTCTTTAGATCTAATGGAATATAGGGTATGAATATACATGGTATAAAATACATATACATGAGTAGAAATTAGCTCAAGAGGATTTTATTTATTATTCAATGAATTTTGGAGTAATTTTCAGATAAAATAATGTCTATATGGTGATTTCATTGAGGATAAAGAGCAACAATATAATTGGGTAGACAATTTGTGGAACAGAAACTATAGGGAACAGCATATTTATTTCACAAATGTTTCATGCCAAAAAAGAATCAAAATGCAAAGACAGATTAGAATGATATACAAAGAGTAGAAATATAAATGTTGATGGTAGAAAAGTGAATACATGGTCTAAAGCAACTGTTTTAATTGGGTAAATGTCATTGTCAATAACAACAAAATCAGGAGTTGTGGTGAAAAAATATTTTATCTAATAACAGGCATGTTAAATTTTGGGCTTTTAGGTCATTGTTATGTAGTGTGCTGCTAAGCATATAGATAAATAAGTGTGATAATCAGAGATATTTTTACAAATATGTAGATATTGGAGTCACTGGGATGTATGCAAAAAAATCTGGTCAAATGCAACACTGGAAATAGAGAAATCCTAAATTGATGATAAAAGTAGAGGTACTGTGGATAAAGGTCTCTCTCATTTTCAACAAGAAAGGACAGTATACTTTTACTATTTTTGCTTTGTGCTAAAATGTGCAGGTTACATCATTTACACACTGAATGGAAATATGTGAAAGACAAAAAGTTTTATAGAATGAGAATAAGAATGTAATTCAGAACGCAAGACTCAGGCCTAGAGGATAAAGCAGCTCCACAGAAGTATAGTGGGGAACAGACATAAAGAATGGAGAAAACTTTAGTTTTCTCTGGAGAAAGAGCAAGATGATCCTATAAATATAGAGCTAGTTGAGGGAGGAATGAGACTCTGATACCTTCAGTCATTTGCTGAGATAGAATATGTGGTTTCATAGCAATACCAGAAACATCAGATTTTAACATTCTGAGAAATAGTGTGGTTCTTCACTTAAACTGCAGGATGACATCACACATTTTCAGTTTTAGTAGTATAATCTGCCTTTTATGTAAGTAGCCAAAGGAATAAACAGCTTACCAGCTTACTAAATTGATCCTAGGTGCTGTGCACAGGCCAACAGTAGCACATCATCCAAGTATTATAAAAAAGCAGAATTTATCATTTTGAATGAAGTTCCTTCCATGATTTGTTTCTTTCTAATTTGAAAACTTTAGTCACAGGGACAGAACTTGGTTGAATATCACAATATTCTCACTTAGGCATTCATTTTCATTTCAACTAGAATGAAGTAAGAATATGATCAGAGCGGAAAGGCATGAATTTCAGATTCTGGCCAGCTTTCATGAAGAATATCTATTTAAGTGATATTCATCACAGATGTATAAATGATGGGAATTACTAGCTAATTCTGATACTCAACTGCTTAACTGAGGTTCTAATAATTTTTAAGAATAAATGCATCTACAATTTTTCATGAAAAATAAAAAAATAAACATTAATTTAAGCTTTTGACTGACACAATATATGTACACATCATGAAATGTATATATTGTTTTGAATGTATATATTGGACAGTGATCAATTCAGGGTAATTAGCTTATCTATCGCTTTAAACTTTTATCATTCCAATGCAATGAGCTTTATTTTTTAAATTGAATGGAAACAACAGAATATTTTTCAGAGTTAAATGATAGTATGATAACTTGAATTAAATAAAACTGAACATGGGGTTGGAGAGATGGCTGAGTGGTTAAGAGCACTGGTCGCTCTTGCATAGGATCCAAGTTCAATTTCCAGTGAACAACTATCCTAACTCCACTTCCAGGGGATCCAATGCTCTCTTCTGATCTCCACAGGGATTGTATAACATGGGTGCACTTACATACATGCAGGCAATGCACTCCTTCACATATTGTAAAAATAATAAATAAAATATAAAAAATAAAGCTGAACATTTTCAAATTTTTAATATTTATTTTTATTATTTTAATTCTTTCTCTCCGTGTGTGTGTGTGTGTGTGTGTGTGTGTGTGTGTGTGTGTGTGTGTAGATGATAACACAGGAGTTCAGATGCTTGTGGAAATCAGAGATATCATACTCCCTCTGGAGTTGTAGGTGGTTGTTAGCCACCTTATGTGGGCAATAGGAACTTAAGTCAGGTCCTCTGCAAGGGCAGTAGGTAATCGTTTCCCTCTTTTCTTTTTTTCCCATTTTTATGCTTGGATCTTTAATTTTCTGTAAATTAGAATTTCAGGTTTTTTCAATGTATATTTTTAATTGAATTTGTGTGCACTTTGTAAAAACATATTAACCATCTATATACTCCCTCCCCATCTGCCTCCCATAGCCCCACCACCACCATCAGGTTTCATGCATTCTGTCATTTATGTAAAGTCCTACTGAGACAAGTTTGTGTACCCAGATGTCCCTCAGTGCAAGCTCATCCACTCTTCTAGTCAAAATATCGAGTCTTGCCCTTAAACAAGTTCAACTCTGGGCAGGACAGATGGCTCAGCAGTTAAGAGCACTAACTGCTTTTGCAGAGGACCCAAGTTCAATTCCCAGCACCCACTTTGTGCCTAACAACTTTCTGTAACTCCAGTTCCAGGAGAATCCAATACCCTCTTCTGGTCTCTGCAGGCATTGCAGGACACAGGTGCATCTACATACAGAATATTTTATTAGAAGGTCAATTCTCCCTCACTCAGCAGTGATCAGCTGCCAGTAGTTCTTTGGCTAAGGTTGGTACCTGCTGCCCATTAACCAGTTCCATGCTGTTTTCTTTTTTTTTTCTGACTGAATTTGCATGGGTCTTGTGCATGCTGACACCAGTTCTGTAAGTTCACATGAGCAAGTTCTAAGAGATTTGAACAACCCTGGTTCCTTATGATAATGCACCAGGCCTGTCTCTTACAATCTCATCACCCCCTCTTTAAAAATGATACCTGAGTCATGGGTTGGTGAGATAGGTCCTATCCAGGGACACCCTTTCTGCAGTTTCTTATTCGCTACACTTTGGCTGGTTGTGGCCTTCTGTGTGCATAGTACTCTGTTGCATACAGAAGCTTCGCTGATGAATGCTTTTAACCACTGAACTATCTCTCCAGCCCCACTTTCAATATTTAATGGATAATTGTAATTTTCAATTTTCTATATATTTAAAACTAAAAACTAATTCAATTCTGTGTTAAATAATGATATTAGGAGAAAAATAAATTATCAGCTCAGGCAACTAACCACAATTCAATCGTACATGCTAGTGAAGATATGTAATTTGTAAAACTTTCTGATTTGGTAGTGATGCAATCTGTGTTTATGCTAAAATACCTAAGCAGGCAAAGTTCCAACTGACATTCTATATAAAATACCAAGTTATTTTTGAAGAAAGAGAGAGAGAGAGAGAATAAAGGAGGACAAGAATCGAAATTTGACAACAATTTTGAAAACTTGAAAATGAGGGACGAAAAGATGGAGCAGAATGGAGTGAGAAAACAGTTACAAGTCAGTCTGATGTAATGGAAGGACTATTTGGAATGAGAAAGGCAGCATTATTATTTCTGGAAAGATGTGACGTTATTCATCTCGCCATTTTTGATTACTTTTATTATTTGAATTTTAGTAAAAATGATATTTGACCTGTTTTCTCCAATGACAGATGCTAAGGTCATCAATAAAAAGAGAGCACTTGATAGACTCCTTTCTTCCTTCCATGTAGTCCCCAGGGCTTGCCAATGATGCCCTGGACCACAACACCTTTTTTCACCACGTATATGTAGGAGCTGAAGGATGTCTTACTGTTGTTTGAACAGCAATCTTTCCAACTTGAAACTGATTTTTCCAGATAACTTTGTACATAGAAACAACCTGAAATTCTTGATCAGAACTAACACTTCTAAGCTCTTATGGTTCCAAAGTAAACGCTTTCTGAAACAAGGTTATGTTTCAATGACAAGAAAAGAAATAAAAGTGTTCATAAAGTTCGGTATCTTCATGGCAGATACTGCATTCTTTACCACTTCATTACTACTTGGATTTTCTTTTACTGTGCATATGAATACTACTTCATATTTCCTTGATTCTGTCATAGCTGTTGATTTAACATCTGTGCTCAGTACTGCTGTTGTTAACATGTCTTCTTTTTAAAAATATTTTATTATTTTTATTTTATATGTATGAGTATATTGCCTGCATGTAGGTAAGTGCACCCATGTCGTGCAATGCCTGTGGAGGACAGAAGAGGCTGTCAGATCCCTTGGAATTGGAGTTATGGACAGTTGTTAATTACTGTGTGGGTGCTGGGATTCAAACCTGGGTCTTCTGCAAGAACAACTAGTATTCTTAACTGTTGAGTCATCTCTCCAGCCCCAGCATCAGTCTTCTTAGCCTCATTCCCTACCATGATACTTGCTTATATTTTATTATTTTGCAAAATAGCTGATAAGTGAGAATACGGATCTTGGACAGGATTTTTCTGTGAAAGACTAGTGTTGATAATGAAGAAATCTAGCAGAAATACTAATCTATAAATAAGTAGTTAACTACATACACACACATAGACACACACACATATAATATATATGTATATAAATATTAGCAATGCAAGACAAAAATCTGTGAGAATAATTGTGGCCTTCTGATAATCAGTTACTAAATATTTTTATTTTTAAATCAATGAGAGAAAAAATTCACAGTTGATATTTTCATTTCGTTTCTCTATTCATGCACATAATGTATGTATCTAATACTTTGGAATGCATATATCCTTACTCAGGAAGTATTTATGCATAATACAAGCAAATACCCATGTACATCTAAGTATATGCTATCTATATTTCTGTCATCTATCATCTACATGCATACATACATATATGTCAAATGGTCTTTCAATTTCATTTCTAAACAAATAGTGCATCCAAGGTAAAAATGTTGTGTGAATTTGCTACCATATTAGACAGTAAGCCCTAGACAAGAAATTTATACCACCCCCCTAAGGTTCTGGAAATTAAGGGAAAGGAGTTGAGGAAAGTATGTAAGAGCTAGAGGATGGGAAGTAGGACTCAAAATACAGTCTAGGCATGACATGGTCATGGCACCAAAATCTCAAAGCAGTTGTATATATTGGAATTGGGTCCACAGAAGTTGAGTGCTTCTAACAGTCAGCTATGGAGGGAGAAGGGATCACTACATACTACTGATTTAATGGTAGCTAACGTGACCCACCATGTTTTGATGGTTAGTTCCAAATCTTGGATCACACAGATGCAAAACTAGTAAACTGGGACAAGGGGAGCTTATAAGGGAAGCAGGTAGGAATGGGAGGACATAGGGGAGGGTGAAGCCAGAATACATAGTGTAGAACAAAATTTTCTATTTAAAAAGAATCATATTATGGAACATTTATAACTCCAAGAAAAGTATCCAATTAAACTGGAAAAAAATGATGTACAGTGTAAGTTAACTTTTGCAATCAGCTTTCAACAATATCAGCACTCCCATCAGTTTCTGTGCTCTGCACGGTCAAGCAGCTAGGTAGGCCATTTGTCACAGGACATAAAGGAAACCATTCACCACTTTTGGAGTGCGAAATCCAAACCTACCAGCTTGTCAGTAATTCTTGCTATAATTCCGTCTTTGCATAATCAAGGAGATTAGCTGCCAGCAGTCTGCTCATGCACAAAGGTACAGGAACATCTTGGAGTCAGTTCCATGTACACCATAAATTTTTATGAGTGGTATAAGTTCTGATCAGCAGAACACACATCAAGAAAACAAATACTTTTGAAAAAAATCAACAGCAAATTGTACATCCTAAGGAAAACACAATGATACTAAGAGATTATTAATCTGAAGAATTCAAAAGAATTTTGTTCCATTCTGAAGAAGTGATCTTCTGATCTGAATTTTGAAAGAACCAGCACTGGCAGACTCACTCCAGTGTTCCACTGGGTCCCTTTAGCCTCACAATAAAAAACCCAAATGAACAAGAAAGCAGGGGTTTAGAGTGTGATGCTTCTTGAACATATCTGCTGTAAATTAGTTTCTTTTCAAAATTTCAATACAATAAAAAAAATTAACCAGGCTTATTTTAAGACACATTTTCCATTATTTTTAATTGCAAAATGTATAATACAACTAAGAAAAGTCTTTGGAGAAATTTGAAGGAGATGACAGTATGATGATAGTAATTTAATAGAAATAACATATAACCCATGATTTCTTTTATAATCTCAGTGAAATGCAATACACTGATTTATTATCTCAGAGAAAATGCAACACATAGCATGTCAGCAGTAATGTAGTTCATAGAAATTTGTCGTATCAACTGAATGAAAAAGAAATGCGAAACACAAAGCCAAACAGAACACTCAGAATAAAATCCTTGGTTTAAAAAAAATTTCAAATAATGTATAGTCTTACTTTTACTAAAAATAGTTATAGCACAGACAAAATTTTTACTTTTAACTTTTGTGATTGACACCTATTAATAGCATATATTTGTGGAGTACATTGTAATAAATTTTATATAAGTAGTTATGTTCATATCCTTGTAATTAGCATCTCCATCTCCTCAAATATTTCCTACTCATTTCTGTCAAGATCCTTGTCTCTTCACTAGAGTGTTTCAAAATATATAATAGCTATAAATATATAGTAGCTCAAAAATGTAATAATTTTGGAGCAAAGCCACATTATCTTTAGTACATAATTTTACTTTCATTGGCAAACACCTTCTAAGTCACAATTTTAATTTAAAGTATTATTTGATCACTTACTAACAAGATATGTTTTGTCTTGCTACATCCCTCATAAACTGGGAGAGTTTCTGATAGATAGAACCATAAAATCAAGTGGTGTACACAAGAACAGTGTATCAAAAAGTGATATGGTCTACAAGAAATCATATACAAATATACCCTAAAGGATGAATGATAAGAATTTATGACTCTGATACTCATGTCTCTGAATTCTAGTGTTTCATGAGCAGTTTCCTGTGAGCATTTGACTAGGGATAAAATGAGACTGGCTAATGATTCTTTATAATGACAGAACTATATGAAAATCAATGAGTACAAAAGAAGGGTCTTTGGGCTGAGGGGATAGCTCAGTAAGTAGAGTGCTTATGGATCTCAGTTTGATTCTCAACATTCATTAAAAACCAGGAATGGAAATGCACAGCAGTAATCCCTGTGCTGGTGGGGATGGAGACAAGAAGCCCCTGGGAACCTGCTGACATTCCAGTCTAGTCAAATGGGTAAGCTCCATGTTCAGTGAGAAGTTGTCTCCAAAAATAAATAGATTAAATAAATAAATAAATAAATAAATAAATAAATAAATAAATGAATAAATAAATGAATAATAATTTTTTTTAAAAGGTGAAGAGTTATTGACAAACAAAACATATGTCAACATACATGAACACATACATAGGCACATATACACACAAAAATGAAAGGAAAATAAAATAAAATAAATACATGTTCTTGAAGGCATCGAAGAAGGACATGTCTTTCATGGGAGAAAATTGGTCAGTTCCAGGAGGAACAGTCCTGTTAATGTCATCAGCAAGGATGCAGATGCAAAAGTGTTAGAATGTAGAAAAATTAAAGAAGTGGTTAATGCAGTAATAGCCAATTAAAGTGACAAATTAAATAATTGTGTTTACTCATGATAGGACAGCAGGTATATTTTAAACTGAGAAACATCAGCTTCTTAATTCTATTAAATAGGTGGTCAAAAATATTTTGCAGAGTTCACTTAATTTCCAATTGAAGGAAAGCACAGTGTGCCCTTCATTTTATTTCAAAAGAAAATCATATTGGAGTATTTGTGTTCAGTCTGATTTTCACTTATTTAGAGACTGGAAATTATGAATGTGAAGTGAGTACCAATATTGACTTTGCCTTCTTTGTACTTATAAATACTGTGGATTCCACTGTAACGTAAAGTCAGTTGAACAGAAAAAAAAAAAAAATCCTTAGAATTTTGAAACTGCTGAGCTGTTTATCAAGGCAGAGCTTGCTGAGGCCTAATTTCTCTGTTGAAATAAAAGGTACAATAAGCCTCTTAGAACCAGCATCGTGACATTCCAGTCTCATTTGGGCTCCTCCCTACTCTCTTTTGTCAAAAATATCTGTAGATTTCCTTGATTACTGCAAAAGAGAAAACTAAAATTGAAAGTGTAAAGTTAATGGTGTTATGATGGCAAATGTCTTACCCGGTTATGTTCAAAACTCTCTTCTTTCATCTGATTGATCATTAATAAAGAATTGGAATAGAAAACTGTGCTCCCAATATTAAACAGATTGTTATGGAACAAAGTTGAGTAAATCCTGGTATTCTAGAAACAATTTATTTATTAATTTGCTCATTCATTAGTGAACAAATGTTTATTGATTGCCTACTGTGAGCCAGATACTTTTCTATTTGCTGGGATTTTAATACTAAGGATAACAAGCAATCTCCCTGTCAAGACAGAATTTATAATCTAATGACCATAGATGGAGATAAATAATGAAATAAGGAAAATACAATGATAAAAGCTATGAAAGATATAAAGAGGCTTATATATAAATTGAAGTACCATTTATATGGAGGACTGAAGTGTGAGATCTTGTGGCCCTATGACTCCTCAGATTGAGGACAAAGTAATAGCAGAGTTATGCAGACCCAGTTGTCAAAATCTAACCTTTTGAGAAATTAGGAAGCAAAGTGTTTAGCTGTGCTGTTCCTTGGGGCATTATGCATAGTTTTTTTAAAAAAAATTATTTATTATTTTTGTTTTATGTGTATGCATGTATTGCCTCCATGTAGGTAAGTGCACCCATGTCGTGCAACGCCCGCAGAGGACAGAAGAGGCTGTCAGATCCCCTGGAAATGGAGTTAAAGACAGTTGTTAGCTGCCATGTGGGTGCTGGATTTGATCCCAGGTCTTCTACAAGAACAGTCAGTGTTCTTAACCTCTGAGCCATCTCTCCAGCCCCGTTATGCATAGTTTTATAAATAATTTTAATTTTAGTATTATATCCATATTTGACTATTGGGCTATGGCTGACAAATACATTTTTCTGAATGCAAACAAATGACAGGGAAGTATTTTATTTTGCAGTTTATGTTGGATCTATGTCTTGGATAAGATGGATATCCTAAAACCCATCAAATTATAACTATCATGTAATGTAGGATTCTCACAAATGCAAGAAACTGATTAAAATCAATTCTATGGATAAGAAAATACATTACCACAGTAAAGGGTAGCAGAGGCTCTAGGAAGTTAATAACGGTTCTGTTTGTTTCTCTCCACATTCCCTTCATCCTGATCTCTCTATGTTATACTGATTTCTGTTGTGGTAACAAAATGGTGATTAGGTACCATGAGGACAATTAGCTTCTTTGTTCATACATAATAAGTAAAGGAGGAAACTATCCCTTAAATATTGAAGAAAACTCTTATTCTATCACCTGTGGATGTACTATAAGCACTATATAATGTAAGACTTTTCTAATTTCATTCTGAGATGCTTAAATAGTGGAAACTATAGATATTTTAAAATTAAAATTAATATTTATTTTTTATTCTTTTGTAAATTTTTATTGAATTTTCATGTATTTCATACAAAGCATCTTAATCATTATACCCCCTTCCCCATTGGCACCCTTCCATAGCCCCTCCACTGTAATTCATACATTCTGTCATTTGTGCTAAGGCTTATTATGTCAAGTTAGTGTCCTAGACATCCTTCATGCATGTTCATCCACTGGAATATAGTCAGTCTATCTAGAGTCCCTCCCTTTAAGAAGATCAACCCTTCCTCACCAGCAGTAGTTAGCTGCCAATAATTCTTTGACTAAGATTGAAGCCTTTTGCCTGTTTCCACAGTTCTGTGCTGAGTTTTTGTCTGTTTGAATTTGCATGAGCTTGTGCATGCTGACCCCATTGCTGTAGGTTTATAGGAGCAAGGTCCCAGGAGCCTTTAGGACTCTATTTCCATATGGCCAGGCACTTCCTTCCTGGCTCTTACAATCTTTCTGTTCCTCTAATGTAATGGTCACTGAGCCCTGAGTGGATGGAGTTTAATATAGGAGTCCTGTCCAAGGACCCACACTCTGCAGACTCTTATGCTCTAAAGTTTGGCATTTGTAACCCTTTTTTTGTTCCAGACCCTCTGTTGCATGAGGGAGCTTCATTGATGAGAACTGAGAGTTGCATTAGTGTTCTCTTTACCCATTGTTCTATGTTCTGTGAGCCTTAGGTATAGAGGTTGCATTGTAGATGTGACACTTAAGCTTGGGCAATTCACAGGCAATCTCTGTGTATGACCAGTTGTATAACTCTGTAATAATCTCCATTTGTTGCAAAAGAAGCTTCTATGATGAGTCGTGTCTAGGATAATTGTCTGTAGTTATAAGAATCCATATTTTTCACATAATAAAAAATTACATTTATTTAAGAATATGACAGCCTTGGGGTTTTCTCTGAGATATATGACCTCTCCTGCCATGTGTATTTGGCTGCGTTTACAGTACCACACATGAGTTTCCTCTCATTGAGGGGGCTTTAAGTCCAATTAGGTAGCTTTTGATTAACTCCAAGATAAAAGTGCCACTACTGCACAATGTCATTTGCTGTGCTGGTCATTGATGTGGTTATTAGGCTTTAAAGCTGTTGTTGGAACATTGATTGATGTTCTCCCTTAAAAGCTTGTATAGTGTTCTCCAAAGCTATGAAAGCTAGTGTGTCCTGAGCGGCACTTATTCCTCTAAGGGCACTTATTCCTGCTATGAATTGGCTGCTGAGAGTTAGCTATGGAGAGGGTGCTATGGAGAGGGAAGGAGCATTGGCACCATCTTGGCAGTGAGTTGCATGGAAAAAAATGGTCCCCATGTCTCCCAGGAGTGGACACAAGAGGGGGCATTTACCAAGGTGCGGCAAGACTGTAGGCCCACGAGTTGTGGACGAAGCTAGTGGAGACTGTGGGCAGGGCACAGAGACAATCTGTAACGGTGTGCTGCTGAGCCACAGAGCAGAACAGGGGCACTGGGTATTCACTTTTGTAAGTTACTCTATTTCCCATACCTTGACTATAAACTATTCAAATAAAGGTGTGTTATATGATTTGTCTAATAGCACCAGGAGCAAGGTACCCTAAGAGAGCTCAGGTGAAAGCTAGGTATCAGGGGATGTGGCTTCCATGTCAGTTCCAGCTCTATTGCTCTAAATCCTATGTCCAAAGTATATCCTGTCTTCAGCAATAGGGTCTTACCTTCATGTATTGGAAGCAATCAAGGACTGTGGCAGTAGCCTGTGTAATTTTGGGAGTGTCTTGTACTATCCTAGTCAACATCTCAAAGGAAGGATTCTTCTATCTGACACTGTTTCTTGCTATATAGCCTTCACCTATACACATGGACTCATGTAGAGATATTGTATGTGCAGTTTGTCAGTAGGTTTTTGGACTAATACACTTCTGTCTGTTTTTTTCACAGTAGCTACAGAAGAGAGATAAATGATGGCTAAGAAATAGTATATTTTCAAAGATTCATTTAACAAGTTTTAAAGTTGTTTCCCTGTTATAACCTAGAAAAAACTGCATGGAATCTTGGTCCGTTTTATACTGTTATAATAAAATTACTGATTCTACATAATGGGTAAAGAAAAGAGATTCATTTGACCCATGATTCTGGTAGATGAAAATCAAAAAAAGCATGATACCAACATCCTGATGAGTGTTCTTTGGCTGTGCCACAGCACACTAGGGAAGTGGAAAGAGAATTGACTGATTGCAGAAGCAATAAGTGTGTGTGGTGGTCTTGCTTTATAGCTTCCTACTCTTAAAAGAACTGATTCATTCTCTTGAAAGCTGACCCCACTCCCTTGAAATAACATTAATCATTTCATGAAGTGTGGAACCATTTTGACCAAACTACCTTCTACTAAGCATCATCTCTTAAATACTCTATCACTGTACCAATGTTACATGGGACAACTATGTCTTCAGTATATGAACCTCTGGAAGACAAACTGCATCATCTAAAGCAGATCACATGGGGACAATTGAGTGCCACCCACTTTTACCCACTCACCTTCCCAAATATCCCAATATACTAAAGCAAAGACTATGGTTGAGCAGCAAAAACTGTCCAGTAGTTACTTATAAGGAAAAGTATTGATCCTTTACATGAATTCCAAGCAATGTAGGCTAACTGTGAAGAAAAGTCTAGGAGAAAAGTATCCAGTTTAAAATAATAGGAGTTGGTATCAACACATTCTCTAATTGGGCCACTCTGCTCAACTACAGCTAAATATATAGGATATTTCATGCCTTAACACACACACACACACATACACGTACACATACACACATAAACACACATGCACACCACATTTTTCTGAAGATATAAATATAAAATTGTGAACTTTATTTCCTTTTCTTCAGTAACAGCTATTGTATGTTAAATTTACAATACAGAATTTCAAGCCAAATGCAATAGATCTGTAATTTTTAGCTACTTCTAGATTGTTAAATGCCTTTCCACAATTCTTAATTACTAGGTCTCAGCCTCCAATGAAATGTTTATAAAATGCTCATGTATAGTATAAAAAATGCTTTTACTGTAATAGTGGACTATGTTATTATAAGTTTGTATTTATTTTACAGTTTGAAACGCCATGGAACAATTCTCACAATAAGTGGTTGTTCAGCCCTGGAATGTTGAAAATAGCTTGTGATTTTGAAGTCACAGCTGTTTCAAAGTATATCATCCTGTTTGTATGTTTTCTTGTTGTCTATTCTGGTTGAGGCATTAGATTATGTGCTTGAGTCTATAATTCTGCAAATGCCTGGAGCACATAAATAAGTTTGATTTTTAAAGATAACTGGTTAAATAATCCTGTCAGCATTTAGGAAACTTGTCACCTCTTTTTGTGTGCCTGCTCTTTCTGCTATAATGTTTCCTGCCCATTACAGTTGTTTCTTCAATATTTCTAGCTCTCTCATTGTGCTCTCCTAACATTTTTGATGAGAGTTAGTTGTGTTCTGTTAATTACACTTTAAGACCTCAGGCTCTTATGACACTAACCAGCTTCTGATGTTAATAATAGATAGCTTTATATTTCCTAACTTGATATTTTTAAGACAGCACATTTGAATAGTACATTGTTTACATGCTTTTATTAATATCAGTCTGCTAACAATTTTTACATCTTCTCAAATCTTCCTGGGATTGAGATTCATTAGAAGCAACCCCACTGGGCCAGCACAGCGGTATGCTCAGATAATCATAAACATCAAGAATATTATGAAATTTGTCATTACAGAACTTATTTTGTTTGTTTTAAAAAGCATTCTCGTGTCATTTCCAGTGCTGGTGTTCAGTGTCTCATGACCTGGGAATTGATGCGAATACTAAAGTTTATTTTCCTTTGTACACTAAGTTCACTAAGACAACATGCCATAAAAATTAAAACATTTAATGTATTTATTGTTTCTGAAAAGATGTAGTGCTTTCACTATATCAGACATGTCTGTTATTGAGAATCAGAATGATTAGTGGGAAGTTTAGGTAGCATTTATCTATGAATTAAGAAGTGAATTAATTAGTGTTTAGGAGTCCTAATTTATGTAGATTATATTATATATTTCTTGTTTTTAAATTAAGTCATCTAGTATTTTTTGATTATTCTGAAAATGTGACTTGATTTTTATTTATTCATTCACTCATCAAATATTTTTGGAGTATTTTCTGATTTATAAAGCAGTAAATAAAAGACATTGGAGATAAAATGGAGCAGGCATTGGAAATAAAATGGAGCTTATATTCTATTGTGCAAAGTGGTAATCATGGAAAAATACTAAGAAACAACTCAGTTGAAAAGCTGAGTTGGTTCTTTTGCAGGAAGTAATGATGATACAGCTGATAGAGACATAACGATCAGTTTAACAAGGAAGGAAAGAGCCCCCTGGTAAGGAGGGATGTTTATACAGAAAGGACCTTATATCCAAGCCAGAATGAGGAACTGAGACAATTTGTGGTATGGGAGAAGAGAGTGTGCACATGAGAAACAAGTTTGGAGAGGCTGTAAGCTCAGTAAAGCCTGGCATGGGCCATAAGTTGACCATTATGTTAAGACATTATGTATCTAATGAATAAGGAGTGACCAGCCAAGAGAGAGTTCCAGCAAGAGAGGAGACAACTGAATTCACATTGTGAAGTCACAATTCTAGTTTTATGTATGAACCAAGTTCATCTAAATCTAATCTTTCATGTACAATAGCTAATTTCACATTTAATATTTCATTTTTTCTATTATTTCATTTCCAGATGTAAATATATATGTTCCTCATAGATTGATTTTGTTTTTCAGAGATTCGCTTGTTTGCCACTTAAGTTACCTCTTTAAGAAACAGAATGTCGAATATTTTTGTCTTGAGACTATGAAGCTTGATTCAGTCACAAAGAACCACATGTACTTTCCTGGGGACAAAACTGGCTTTCTGTGATGCTGCTTTGACATTTGATAAACTGCTAGTGCTTTCCCTTTTGGCTGTAACTGATATTTGAAACATTTTACAGATTTTCCTCTTTTAATAACATCCTGTCCCTCAGCTAGTTTCAAGCCTGAGATCTGCCTACGTGACTGCTATCAAAGACTATGTCAGTTCCAGTTCCAGAAATCACTCCAAGAACACCAGTGGAGTCTGTGGTGGGTTGGAGAACAGAGCCCACTTAGTCCTTTTATTATTCTGATATAGACTCTTAGAATTTATTGACTGAAAAAACCAAAATACCTAAAAATCTAGGGAAAATAATAGTATACATATATATGTATATACATATATTATTCTTAATGTATATTTCTATTAAAATTTTAATTTTTATTTATTATTTTTATTTTATATGGATGTGTGTATTGCCTGCATGTAGGTAAGTGCACCTGCATCATACCAGTGCCCACAGAGGACAGAAGAAGCTGTCGAATCCCCTGGAACTGGAGTTAAAGACAGTTGTTAGCTGCCATATGGGTGCTGGGATTCTCACCTGGGTCTTCTGCAAGAAGTCAGTGTTTTTAACTGCTGAGCCATCTCTTCAGCCCCTGAACTTTTGAACATTTCATACACTATATCTTAATCATGTTTAGCTCCCTTCCCCTAGCCACACCCCCAAATTGCCCCACCGGATTTCACGTATTCTGCCGTATATGTTAAGGCCTATTGAGCCAAGCTCATATACCCAAATGTCTCTTGGTGCAAGTTCATTCACTGGGGCCTAGTCAGCCTATCTAGAGTCATTCCCTTAAAGAAGATCAACTATCCATCACCCAGCAGTATTCAGTTACCAACAGTTCCTCTGCTAAGTTCGGGGCCTGCTACCCAGTTCTCCAGTTCTATGCTGGGTTTTGTCTGATTGAGTCTACATGGGTCTTGAGGAAGGTGTCACCATTGTTGCAAATTCATATGATCAAGTTCCCACAGGCCTAGAAGACTGTTTCCCTATGCTCATGAACCAACCCCGGCTCTTACAATCTTTTTGCCCCCTAGTGCACAATGGTCCATGAGCCATGGGTGGGTTAGTTTTAATATAGGGCTTCAATCCAGGGACATGAACTCTGCAGTCTCTTATTCTCTAATCTTGACCAGTTGTGGCCTTCTGTGTGCATCACACTCTGTTCCAAGAAGAAGCTTCTCTGGTGAGAGTTGAGAAATGCATTAATATTCTCTTTACCCGCTATTCTATTTTCCATGAGCCATATTTGTAGAGGTTCCACTGTAGATGTGTCACTTAGGTATGAGCATCTCTCAGACACATATTCTCTGAGTATGACCAGTTATGGAACTCTTTAGTAGTTGATAGATTAAATAAATCCATTTCTCATCTCCTTTTTTACATTATAAGTCTGTATCCACAAGAAATTTAAAGTATACCTTCTCAGGAATAATTCACAAAGGGCCTTACTTGGTTACGATTTCTTTTTTCTTGCTGAGGTCTCACCACATGTCAAAAGGCATGTAAACTCTGTCTTAAAGTTTCAAAGCTGATTGAAAAATTTCTCGTAGTTTCCTTTCTAAATCTATCCTTTATCAATAGCCACATAAAAACAGATTGACTTCTAAAACTATGCCTTTATGAGACATTTGCTTCTTTCGTTTTACAAAAACTAAATTTTCCTTTTTTTGTGTGTCTCTAGTTTTCAATATACTTTAACTCCTCAGTGAATATAAAGCATAGATTTTGTGAGGTCAATAAAAGAAAAGTTTACAATAATCTTTGAAGAAACAAGTGCCTGTATTAAAAGTAAAAACATCATTTGTACATACCACTTATTATTGGATAATGTATACAGCGAACAGACATGTAGATAGATAGATGTTATGTGGATAGGATAATAGGGGCAATTCACTCAAATTCATATTTCAGTAGCAGGAAATAAATATCAAAACATCATCATTGGCCCTCAATACAAAACATCTACCCCACCCAAGGCAACATCCCTGTCCCACCCACAAACAACCACCATACCAATCTGGCTGTCTCACTGCTGCTGGCTCCTATATGTACTACCAGTGTCCCATGCCCTTCTCTGTAGGGCTGGCTCCAAGGCTTCAACAGCTGGTGATCGAGGAGGGAACAAAGCAAGCCAAGGACTTTGCAAAAAAGCTCCATGGCACATGTATTCCAGTCATCTTACTATGCCACTCCTTGGGAAAACGCCTTGTAAGAGTTACAATTATTTAAGTACTTCTTCCCAGACCATGAGGTGATAAGCCGAATGTCAGAGTCTTCTTTTGACCAGAGTACATGTTTGTAGACAGGATATATGGTTCTGTGATTTGATTGATTTAGAGAGAATATGGGGACCAGAAAAACAGAATGGGTGGAAACCTTCCTGAAGGCAAGTGGCATTTCTTTAAAACTGAACCTTTTGAAAAATACAACTGGTGCCTAAAAGCACCAACTTCTTATGGTAAGGATGGTCCCCAAATTAGCTCATCATTATTTTTCAATGATGGAAAAATGCAGAGAAAGCTGTGCTGGCGTTGAACAGATAAATGTAGGAAAGAAGTAAAGGGGAACACTATCTACTCTTGCAAATGTTGGGATACAGTCAGGATCTTACTTTACTTTAATACTTAGAGACAATTCACACACACACACACACACACACACACACACACACACAGAGTGAGAGAGAGAGACAGAGCGAGAGAGACAGATGCACAGAGAGAACATAGACACAGACACACCACACACAGATACACAAAAAAACACACACACACACACACACACAAAACACACACAACTTTTTCAGTAAATAGATATCACAAGTAAGTAAAATATGGTGAATTCAAGAGGAAAAAAAACCACTGGGAAGTATCCAGAACTTAAAAGGTAAGAAAAAAGAGGTAAAGGTAAGTGGTTTACAATGAACAATATTCCCCCTGAAATATTTGTTCAAGAATACACAGAAAGAGAGTATGAAAATTAAGAAAAAAGTAGAAGCCAGTTAAGAGTTGAGAGCTGCAAGTTTATTAGTGTTAAAGAAATGAAATTGAGAGGCTGGAGAGATGGCTCAGCAGCTAGGAGCACTGGTTATTCA
>NW_008350123.1:176522-183068 GCF_000622305.1 Nannospalax galili
ACACACACACACACACAGGTTCTTTGAACCAGTGTGTGTGTGTGAGTGAGAGAGAGAGACAGAAAGACAGAGAGTGAGAGACAGAGACAAACAGAAGTGAATCCCATATCTTTTACCATATATTTGCTAATGTCTTTTGTAAAGTTATATATTTCATAAAAATTGCACATGAAACTGATGTCAAAAATAAGGAACAGGTTATGTTTTATAGATAAAAAATACACTGATATAACAAGAAGCATAGAAAAAATTTGCTCAGACCTGGTGAGTCTTTCCAGGTATAGGACATTCCCATTTCCCTTTAGATTGCCTTAAACAGTATGGTCATTTGCATTTTTCGCAGTCTTGAACAAATCACTCTAGTTATATAAGATAGAGCATTACTTGAGCTGTTTTTCCATGTTTCTAAAGCACAGCTCTGTATAAGTTTACTTGTATTTGCTTATGTCATTTTGCAAAAGAGGATCAATTATGCTTACAGATCAGCATAAAAAAAGATAAGTTACAATTAACTATGGTGCGTTATCTTTGTTAATTAGCTATAGTGGAGCTGATGGGTATGCATCAAATTTTAACTAGTGTTGATTACACAAGAAATTATTTTTTTCCTTTAAAAAGTAAATGTTGCAGTTCTAATCCCTTCTCCTTGGGCTTTGGATCCATACCTCTGTGACTGCTTGAGAGTGCCTCTCTTGACTTTTGGGGGTGCGTTTCCCAAATGCTGTGCTCCCATTATCCTGCTTTGGGACCACTTCTGGTCCCTCCCACTTTCCCAGGGCCCAGGCTTTCTTGCTGACTAGTGGGCAAGATACATCCTGTTTCCATCCCCTCTCCTTGGACCTGTCTCTCTGAGACTAAATGAATATGTCTGACTTGGCCTTCTGGAGTAAGTTGCCCAAATCTTGCCCTATCCATCCCCTTGTTCCTGGATCATTTCTAATCTCCCCACCCACTTCTCCAGGGCTCAGGCTTCCCTGCTGGCTAGTAGGGGCTAGCCAATTGTATTATCACCTTCTTTTTCTGGACCTTGGCCCAATCCTGTTGAGGCTGCAGGAGTGGGCCTAACTAGCTAGAGTTCCTTCTAACTAGCCAGGGCTCCTTTGCCCTCCTGGAGAGCTCCTGAGGATCCTGCATAGTTCCATCTTTTCCTCCATAGTAAAATCAAGGGAAGGAACCTGAAGGCCAGACCAACTAAGTTTTCATACCCAATCAGAAAGCAGCAAATAATCAAACAGAATCAGACTTTTACTCTACAAGGGCTTGAGATTTATACCAGAGTCACAATCAGCAAAAGAAATCCACATACCCAAACCACAGTGAAAAAAAAATAATATGAAAAACAAAAATAATGTTACCAACAAACACAACCAGCCCTACAACAGAGTTTTACAATGAGAACTTCCTAGAGGAAACCAAAGACACAGGATTTAAAAGAACAATCATAAACATAGTCAAAGAATTAAATAAATTTAAAGAAAACACAGACATCTCAATGAACTCAAAAAGTACATGGACAGACTTCTAACAGAAGGTCCAGAAAACGCAAATATATGGATGAATGAAATGATAAAGACAATTCAGAATTTGAAAAGTGAATTCATGAAAGAGATAGAAATATCGATGAAAACTCAGGCTGAAATGAAGAAGGGATTGAATAAACTGTATTTTATTTAATAAGACAATTGTAAACAACAGGAGAAAATCTCCACAGCAGAATGAATGAAATGGAAAAGACTGGATGGACAGCAAACTATCTCTATTGGTTCAGTAGTGGCACTTTTATCTAGGGGGTAATCAACAACTATCTAATTGAACTTAAAAGTCCTCTTAATGGGAGGAAACTCATGAGTGGCCACATCAACACTGTCAAATATCTATGACTGGGGAAATCATAGATTATAAAGAAAACCCTGTCTCTGTTATATCTCTACATAAATGAAATTTCTTACTGTATGCTTAAATATATATCCTTATATTTACAGACAAGAATACATTACACCAGTGTTGCACCAAATTGCCTATCGCCCTGGGAGGCCTGCATGCTTTCTCTGGAATCTCAGGGCTACGGGATGCCTACTCCCATGGAAAGCCAATACATTAAATTCTATTTTGGTTTCTGTATAGTTTATGACATCCAGGACATTACTTACAAAGGCATGAACACCCGTGGGCCCTTTCTCTACATCTTGGCTAAGTTTTTGTGGCCCTAGCGCAGGGCCACCAAGGTGGTGACTTTCCACTGCTTCCTGGTGACCTCAGTGCTTCCTGACATCCTTAAAGCTTCCTGGATTCCTCAGCGTCTGTCCTTAGACCCGCTCCCTCTGAGCCTCTCAGGGTTGTTGTACCACTCATCAAAGAAGCTTTTTTTTTTTTTTTTTTTTTTTTCAAGATATGCTACAGAGTTCCAAAACATGTCACACACAGAATATATGTCTGAGGGATTCCTAGCCCTAAGCAGTACATATACAGTAAAACCTCTACACTAAGTCTCATAGAACATAGTAAAACATGGGTAAAGAGAATACTAATACATCCCTCAACTCTCACCGGGAAGTTTCTTCATACAATGGAGTGCGATGCACACAGAAGGTCACAGCTGGTGAAGGTATAAAGAATAAGAGACTGCAGAGTGCATGTCCCTGGGTAGGCTTCCTATATTAAACCTCACCCATCCATGGCTCATGGATGATTGTGGCAGAGGTGGTCAAAAGATTGTAAGAGCCAGGTGCATGATCATAAGGAAACAGTAACTTTCAGGTTTCTAGGCACTTTTTCGTATGAACTTGCAACAATGGTGACAGCTTGCTCAAGGCCCATGCTGATTCAATCAGATAAAAACCCAGCACATAATGGGAGATGGTTAGCAGGCAGTAACTTTTGCAGAGGAACTATTGCCAATCAAATATCTAGGATGAGGGAGAGCTGCTCTTCTTTTACAGACTCTAGAAGGGCTGACTAGGCTCTAGTGGATGAACTTGCATCAAAGGACATCTGGGTACAAAGGCTTGATCAGAGAAGGACAGGACTTAACATATATGTCAGAATGTCTGAAATCCAGTGGTGGATATATAGGGAAGTAGGAATGAGGGATGGGGTATAAACTTAATTAAGATCTATTCTGTGAAATGCACAAAAATTCAATAAAAATATACATTATATAAAAAGGACTGGAAGATAAAGTTTAAAAATTGGGCTGCTCTAGCAAATAATACAAAAAATTAAAAAAGAAGCAGAAATGTAATATGGAGGAAAGGAAAAGTAAGGCACCATGAAAAGACAAAATTTATACAACATATAAGGGAAAGAATCCCAAGTTAATGGCATTGACCAGATCTTCAACAGGATTATCAAAGAGAATTTCCCTAAATTAAGGAAAGACATACCCATACAGACACAACAAGCACATGGAACACTAAATAGATAGGACCAGAACAGAAACTCCCCAAGGTATTTGTCAAAGTAAAACAGAGAATTTACAGAACAGAACAAAGAGAGAATACTGAAAGCTGCCAAAGATAAACAAGTCACAAATAAAACCCATCAGAACTGCAGTTGATTTTTTTCAGTGCAAACTATGAAAGCCAGAAGAGCCTGGACAAAAATATTCCAAGTTCTAAATTATCTTACATACCAACCCAGAATACTTTACCTAGCAAAACTGTCTATCATAGTTGAAAGGGAAAGAAAAATATTCCATGACATAAATAGGCTGAAAGAATTCATATCCAACAAACCAGCCCTACAGAGAATACTTGAAGAAAGAAATGTCAATACCCAGGAGAAAAGTGAAGGAACACAGGCTTAGAAGAACAAGTAATCTATTTTTTCTCTCATTGGTGGAGCAGTAAGTGCTCTTAACCACTAATATTGCCTCATAAAAGATTTTGCTTATTATTTTTAAAAAGTAAATTTGGTGGACAGGAAATTAAGGCTCAATGGTACAGGGTAGTACATTCTACAATGAAAATTTAATACCTAGCTGGTATGATTTCAAAGTCACAGTCCTCCATAAATAGGATTTATTATGTGTATATTCATTCATTTAAAACTGTAGATCATTGGCACTGATGCCTTGCAAATAGTTCATACATATTTTCATAATATGTGTGATGGAATTTTCAAATTTTGTCTGATAGATGAAGTTGCCAAGATTAAAGAAAACTTGTGTGATAGTTGCACATACAACAAAAGAGATTTAATTAGACTTTAACTGCAACTACCAGAAATACTGCGAATGCTAGCTTAGTCTCATCATTGTAAAGATGATTCTAAAGAGACATGGAAGAAAAGGAAATGATCAGCTTTACTGAAAGAATTATTAATACCAAATTGTAGTGTTCACCAGAGTGTCACAAAATGACATTCCCTTGTAGACAACTAATAAGGACTGTGAATAACACTTCCTTATTTGGATGGTGTGCATTATAGTTCACGGCAGTATTGCTTAAAGGAATGGATTTTGGATATGAACAAAGTTTTGGTTGAGTCTATTGTACTGAGTATGAAAATGAAAATGATATGTATAAAAGGTTGCTATTAAAATGCTAGAAAAAAATGCATGTGCTTATTGCATACTGTTTGAGATGCTGTTATTTACAAAACATTGTGCCTTGGGGCTGAGGGAATAGCTCAGCTGATAATCTATTTTCCTTTCAAGTATGAGGATCTGAGTTGTATTCCTAGGAGGTACATTAAAAAGTCAGAAATGGTGATGAATGGCCAGCTATCCTACTGTGCTAGGTGAGTCCCAGGCCAATTAGAGACTCTGTCTCAGAAAATAAGGTGGACTTTCTCTGAAGAAAGAGACTTGAGGTTGGTGTCTACCCTGCACATGCACACACACACACACACACACACACACACACACACACACCTGCACATACAAGTACACAAACATGTATACAGGTGCACACACAGAGATATTACTTGAGAGGATCATAGAATCAAATAATATAGTGTTTCTAGTACATATCCACTTTAGTCCCTTTTTTTTTCAAAACTTGAAAAAATAGATTAGGAATTCATATCTTTGTGATTTCAGATGTTTAATGTAGGTAAGTGTTTTTCAGGTTTCACTCATTCCTTGGGCACTTCTTAAAACACTGGTCATATCTATTTTCTGTGTTGGATGCTCTGTGGATGATGAAAATAGTCTATAAATGATAAATGACACATAATCACAGTGTGATAAATTTAGTACTGAGTGACTGAGCTTTACTGGCTCATAATGACATGGAGCTATTTCCTGAAGTGCTTCAGGGGTTAGCTGGCCTTGTTTTAACTTCTTTTATTGTTTATTTTAAAGAGAAAAGTCTTCAAAATAAATAGGTTTTCTAAGACATCTCACAATTTATAAGTAGGTATTTCAATGTTACTGAAAATGCATAGCAACTATGTCTAGTAAGTGATATTTGCATATTGACAAGAGAAAAATGGGAGCAACCACTGGCTAAGAACTTAGGCCAGAGTGTAGACAAAATGGAGAAATCTTTAATTTCTAATTATCTGTAATGCAGGTTGTTAGTATAAGGCAAGGAATAAATATTCATGATTTTTTTGTTTTAATTTTAATTTATTTTAACATTCATTCATTGTATGTGTGGCTATGTGTATATATGTGTGCATATGGATATGGGGGGGATGGATTCCAGTGTGCCAAGGTACACATGAAGATGCCAAAGCATAGCTTGGGGAAATAATTTCTCTCCTTCCATCACCTGGTTTAGACTCAGGTCATTAAGTTTGATGACAAGCACTTTACCCACTAAACCATCTTGCTGGTCCTATTTATGTGCTTTCTTTTTTCTTTTCTTTTCTTTGTATGAATTGTTTACATTATATAAAGACAGTAATGAGCTGGGGAGACAACTCAGTGGGTAAAGTGCTACTGTCCAAGCATGAGGAAATGCCTTTAGAGCTTCAATACCCAAATAAAAAGATGAGTGTGACCACATGTGGATATAATACAAGACAAGAACCCTGGGGCTTGGTGGCCATTTGTTCCAGCCAATCAATGAGAATGATGTCTTAAAAAAAAGATATCAAGGGAAAAATGAATGGACGGGGGAGTTGGGCAGGAAGACCCAGCCCTAGCTTAGGGTATATTAGCAAACAATAAAGGCTGGGAGAAGGAGTCAATTTTGCTTACTGGTGTGATACTGGTAGGATGACCAGACTCCAAAGTGTAGACCGATCCCCAAGAGCGTTTATGAAACATTGATTAGAGTAGATCTGCATTTGAAAAAAAAACAAATAATAATAGAGGACATGAAGTTGGGGTTGAGTAGTGAGGTCAGCATGTAGCAGAAAAGGGGATCAGAAAATGATTAAAAAACATTCTATGAAATTCTCAAGTCAATAAACATATTTTTATAAATAATGTAGAAACCAAAGGGGAAAATAGCCTACATGGAACTCTGGCCTGTACATGTGCATGCATTAGCATGCATACAGTCCCTGAGTGCTTATAGCACACACACACACACACACACACACACACACACACACACACACACACAGAGAGAGAGAGAGAGAGAGAGAGGAGAG
>NW_008350123.1:183104-186067 GCF_000622305.1 Nannospalax galili
GAGAGAGAGGAGAGAGAGAGAGAGAGAGAGAGAGAGAGAGAGAGAGAGAGAAACAATCAATCATGGCATGAAAGTGCAGTCTGTACCATTCATAGCTGTCTTTGAGTGATGTAGTAAGCTCTGACTCAGGACAGATGACAGGCCTTTTTAGATGTGATGGCAGATGTCTTTTTAGAAGATTGATCACATTTATGCTTCCACATATTCTCTCCTTTCCCTAGTCTCCACTGCCCCATACCTACCTAAACCTTTAGGCTCCAGTATTGTCTCCATATTTTTTAATATCAAATGTGTTCTACTACCCCCTCATATTATTTTACTAGGGTTTCAAGATCCCAGATTTCCATATAATTTTTATATATACTAGATTTTGATTAACTGATCCCCTTCATCTCATTTCCCTATCCCCGAAACTCCTGCTTGAATCTTTCTACCCTAAGTATTCTGCTCACCTACTTTCATTTAACCTATATTCCATTATCCCCTCCCACCCATAATGTATCTCACCCCCAAATAGAATATTTCTTACTTCCTGGCTTCCACACGTTGTCGAGGTTAGACACATATAAGATCTACAAATGTGAGAGAACATGAAATGTTTGTTTGGGATGGATGGGTTTGGGTGCCTTCATTCAGTCTAATAATTTTCTCAGTTCTATTGATTTACCAGGAAACTGTATGAATTCATTTTCTTTACAGTTGATTAATATTCCACATGTGTATGTACCAGATTTTTGTTATGCATTTCATTAGTTAATGCACAAATAGGTTGATCCCATTTCCTACCTGTTGTAAATAGAATAGCAGTGAACATGAATGATGAATTATCTCTGTAGTAGGATATGAAGTGCATTGGGTGTATGCCCAGGACTGGTAGAGCTGGGTCATGTGGTAGTTCTTCTCCTAGCTCTTTCTACAACTTCCAGGCTGCTTTTCAAATACTGGAGACAAATCAATTCGTAGAGAGGAATTTTTTATTTTAGATTAAGGTTTTAGAAGATTTAGTTCATGCTGCTTGGTCCCATCTCTTTGGGGGTTGTACTAAAGGAGTGTATCACAGCAGAAGTATGTGGCTAAGGAGAGTGCTCTCCCAACAGCAACTAGGAAGCACAAGAAGAGTCAGAGCAAGAGGGGCCAGGTTTCAGTTGCCTTCTTCAAAGTCTTTTTCTCAAAGACCTAAATTCCTTTCCTTCTCAATTGCTAAAAGTTACACCACCTTCCAATAATGCTGTGACTGGGAATTCAAGCCTTTTACACATGAATTTTGAAGAACATTCCAGATCTAAATTGAAGCAACATGAAATATAACTTAGTCATAAAAATGAAAGATATTTTTGACACATGCCACAAAACTGATGACCCTATAAACATCATGCTAAGTGACATAAACTAGCCACAAAGAACTAATATTGCAAGTTTTGCCAGTTTGAAGTACCTAGAGTGGTAAATTTATAGAGACAGAAAGAAGGGACCAGAGTGAAAGGAAAGGGGATTTTCCAGTTATAGAATTTCAGATTAGAGGATGATGATCATTCTGGAACTGTGAACTGGTGATGGTTACACCACAGAATGAAAGAACTGATTGTTACACCAAATTTCTTGAAGTTTTATTCAGATTAATAAAATACCTGGAGGCCTCCTTCCTGAAGATTAGCTCTCATAGTATCACAGGATATTAACCAGTCTTCTGGTAAGTTGCTCATATGAACTTACAGCAATTGTGACAGCATACAAAAGACACATGCAAACGTAAACCAGGAAACAAAAGTATAGAAATGGGAAAATGGTTAAGAAATCCCAATCTGAGCTGAGAAACTGTTGGCAACTGATCATTGCTGGGTAAGAGAGTGTTAGTATTCTTTTTTAAAATTTTTATTTATTATTTTTATTTTATGTGTATGCGTGTATTGCCTGCATGTAGGTAATTGCACCCATGTCATGCAGTGCCCGGAGACGACAGAAGAAGATGTTGGATCCCTTGGAACTGGAGTTAGGGACACTTGTTAGCTGCCATGAACCTGGGTCTTCTGAAAGAACAGCCAGTGTTCTTAACCACTGAGCTATCTCTCCAGCCAGAGAGTTAGTCTTCTTTAAGGCAGTGATGTTAGATAAGCTGACCAGGCTCCAGTGAATGGGCTCACATGGAGGGACTTGAGGGAACACAAACTTGACATGATAGGCCTTAGCATATATTACAGTATGCATGAAATCTAGTGCATGGGTTATGAGATGATGCAGGTAGGTGAAGGGGTTCAAATATGAAATGCACACAAATTCATTAATTAAAAAAATCTTTATCAGCATTTGACAAGATAATATTATACACTTAAGATCCATATTTTAAGCCAGGTGTGGTGGCACATGCCTTTAATCCGAGCACTCAGGAGGCAGAGGCAGACAAGTTTCTGTGAGATCAAGGCTAGCCTGGTCTACACAGCCAGTTCTAGGCCAATTGGGGCTATAGAGAGACCTTGTCTCAAAAAAGAAAAATAAAATAAAGATCCATTTTTTTTCTATATTTTTTGGTGTATGTTACATGTTTTAACATCTCTACTTTTTCTTGTCAATCACTTGTAAACAATTATCTGTCCCTTGAAAGTCTGAAAAATATTTGTTAAATTTAAACATTTTTTAAGAATATGGACAGATGGGCTGGAGAGATGGCTCAGTTTAGAACACTAGTTGTTCTTGCGAGACCCTGGTTCAAATTTCAGTACCCACATGACAGCTGATAACTGTCCATAACTCCAGTTCCAGGGGATCCAACAGCCTCTTTTGTCCTCTGTGGGTATTGCACGACATGGTGCATTTACCTACATGTAGGAAATACACTCATACACATAAAATAAAAATAATTAAAAAAATATTTTTTTAAAAAAGAAAAGAGGCCAGGCATGGTGGTACATGCCTTTAATCCCAGCACTTGGGAGGCAGAGGCAGGCAGATCTCTGTGAGTTCAAGGC
>NW_008350123.1:186162-228363 GCF_000622305.1 Nannospalax galili
TTGCTGCTAACAACCATCTATAACTCCAGTTCCAGGGGATCTTATGCCCTTTTCACCTCCATAGGCAATACAAGATGAGAGTGCACCTGCCTCATGCAAGGAATACAGTCATACACAAAAAATAATAAATAAAAAAATTTTTTTTAAAAATAATATGGACCAGAATATCATATGTGTCAGTGAGATGGCTAAGCAGGAATAGGAGCTTGCTGCCAAGACTTATAACCTGAGTTTAGTGCCCAGAACTCCACATGGTAGAAGGAAATAACAAACTTTTTTATGTTGTCCTAAGACCATCAAGTGCCCATCATGCCATTGCAGATACACACATACACAATAAAGACAAATAAATGTAAAAAAAATACATTATAGGTTTCATTATGGAAAATGTGAGAAAAACTTTTAAATAATTTTGAAAGCCCAACATTGACACTTGTCTCCTGATTGGCTAGTTCCTCCAATGTGCAGGACCTGCCACAGAGTGTGGACTATGGGGGCGTGGCTGGGAGCCATCTTGGGATGGAAGCCTTGACCTGAGAAGCCATGAGCCATGGGAACACTCAGCCAGGCGCAACAGCTGAGAGAATGGACTGACTTTTACACCAAACTGGGGCGACTGCTGGCCCCAGAAGCAATAGAGAATTATGGGCGGGGCACAGTTTCATAAGGCAGGCTCTGAGGCATGGCACAGGGCTAGGCAGTGGGTACTCATTCCTTTGTAAGTTAATAAATACATATAAAATATATTATATGGTTTGTCTGATTGCACAGGAGACCCACAAAGAGAATTCAGACCACAACACTCATCTGTATTTTTTATAAATGTTGGTAGATATAGTAAAAAAATGTGCATGATATTTCAAAAGAAAATATGGAGACCCCCTGTGATTCAAAAACTCATGTAATTCACTCCTTCTGCCAAGACTCTTTCTGCTGCTATTTTGCTTTCCCGCCTCATGCAGTCTCATGGTGTCCTTTGTGCAGTTAGACAATAGCATGAGGCATAGTTATTTGCACTTGCTTCTCTGCATGGGGTGCTCTTTTCTGAATACCAGTGTAACTTCACCATTATGTCTACTTTTTTGGTCTTTTGTCCTCAGACATTTCTCATCTGATAGCTTTATCAAAAATAACCTCTATATCACTCACTTTTTATTATTTTCTATACTATTATCCTGCTATGTCTTATATTTTTGTCAATGACAGAAGTAATTTTATGACCCCATCACACATGCTGTCTCATTCTAGTAGAATATAATCTGTAACTGTATTTTTTTTTCTTTAGAAGATGGCTTTTAATTCTGTCACAAAAATGTATGTTTAATGAATGGGTAGTGGTATGAAAGGGAGGAATAGAATAATGGAGAGGAGGAAAATAAATTTAGTTTTCTTCACATTAAAACTTTATATTGGAACTAATATACTCTAAAATTTTGATACAATGCTTTGTACTTTCTAGACATTATAAGCTATGCTTTTGTTCAACGACATGGAGGTATGATCATTTTGCAGAATGTGTATCATGTTATAGCATTTCACTTCTTAGATCTCCAACTTGATTTCTTTATCTAGGCTTCAGTTTCCTTCTCACTAAAATGTCTGATGTCTGATCCCAAAGAAAGAATAAATCATATTCCTTATGGACCAATTCAAATAATCCAAGAATCCTCTTGATTGCTCCAGCCCTCAATAATCACTCTCCTCTTTTTCCTTGTACCTCACATAGCCTGGACTGTTTTCCATGGCTATTGAATGACCTGCTACTCTTAACAGTTTGTTGCTCATATAAACTGTTCTTAATCCCCCAAATACTTGCAGAGTATGAGCTGGACAGATCTCCATCCTTTCATTTAGCTCCTGTGAGAAACACACAGAATGAATTGAAGACAACTCATGTTTTATTACTGCATTCAAAGTGAACTCACTCTGACCTTTCTCATCTAAATGTTCAACATTTTTGGCATCTCTCCTTTCACTGAATGTCTTATTTCTCTCAGCTTTACTAAACTCATTTAGTCTCTCAATTGATTTTTTTATGGCTGCATTAGTCTGACTTTTATTCAATATTCCCATAATCTCCAATAAATGGATGTTTTTCTGTTACAATTTTCTGTTTATTTGAGTGTTGTTTAAAAGATATCAGATTTAAATGTTTTACTTCTGCCTACACTACTTTAGTGTTTAAAGATCCATAATTCAAACACTTTTTTTTGATTATCTTATTTACAATTTCACTGATGTCTACCCTTATTTTTTAGTGCATAATTAATAATTACAAAAAGGAAGACTTCACAATCATATTATTCAGTGAAATACCTACAGTATGAACAGACAGGATTATTAAAATAATGTGCATAGAAAAAATCAAGAAGGCTTAAGCACAGAAGACACCCTACAGGGATGGAAGAAAGCTCTACCAGAAGTCATATGTTTATTAAATGAAAATCCCAGTACCAGAGATGGGTTGCTCCCCCATGAGCTGTTGGTCAGAGGGGTCCTAGAGGTCCCCCAAACTCTAAAAATCATTGCCAATAATGTTGGTTTTACACCAGAAATGGATGGTAAAACCCTATTGCTGAAGATAACACATGATGTGAGCATGAGGGAGGAAGAAATCAAGCTTACACTAAGATAGATACTCCCTGTCACTGGATGGCTGGCTTTCATAGTGCCAGAAGATGACATGCACATGGCTAACAGATAACTATCCCCCATAATTCTGCTCAATGACAGACCCCACGTGCTGCAGTATCAACATGGAAACAAGAATGTTCCAGCTGGTGGAATAGTGGCACGTCTAGTGTATGTATGTACAACCAGCAAATTTTTTATTGGATGAAATACCTGCTCCCAGAGGTGGAGCACACATCTGGTACTGTAGATCAGGTCAAACCTCTGTGGCAGGGGAGGATATAGGCCCCAGTGGGGAAGCCACTACAATTGTTCTGTTAGATGTATATGATGCACCTGCTAAAGCATCCAAGCATTTGTGTTTATACCCATAGGTTCAATTATTTTAGCAGTCACTATTTAGATGTTCTTGTTTCTTGCTGTTTGTGTTTTTGTAGTAGACAGAATCCCACTGCAATGGGCCAATAGCCCATGGAAAACAAATGATTCAGAGACCTGAAAGTTCAGTGCCTTGCCACAATGGGAGGAAGATCACCCACACTTATCACCTCCTCCAAGGCGTAGGGATTTTTGCAGAAGAAGTTGGTGGAAAGAATGTATGAGTCAGAGGAAGGGGTGGAATGTCAACTGGGAGTGTCTTCTGACCACTATACTGGTGTATCCCAGGGGCCTGGTTCCTCCAAGGGGTGGGGCCTGCTATGGAGAATTGACTGTTGAGAGTTAGCCATGGAGGGAGGGACTTCTGGGCACCATCTTGGGATGGAAGCCTCGAGCAGAGCACAGCCAGTGGGTGTGGAGAGAAAGATGGCCCAGGATTCTCATCCACATAGATATGAGAGGGGGGCACTTACCGACCAGGGGCGAGACTCCAAGCCCAATATATTGGGAAAAAGTTAACAGAGACTGTGGGTAGGTACAGAAGCGATCTGGAACAAAGGGCCTAGCTGCAAAGAGATGGGTCCCAGGTGTGTGCTTCTTTGTAAGTTCCCCCATTTACCCCCTCCATACCCAAGGGCATAAACCATAATGAATTCACATAAAAATATGCTATATGTTTTGTCTGATTGCACAAGAGACCCTGAGAAAATTTGGTGACTGCTGGCAAGCTATAGTCACACTTTCTTCTCACACTCATCAAGGAGTTGATGGGGGATCAGTTACCCCTTGCCCTCTAAGGCCAAATAAGTTCCAGAGAACTGTGGACCATCTCTCAAAATGTCCTGTAACTGTGATGAATAACCTGTCCTCTTTTGGGGGAAGTCATGGAGACACCACTAGCTGAACTTGAACCAGTGTCCAGTCTTCAAAGAGGAGGGTCAACACAGAAGAGGCACTTCCTCAAAATTTCCAAGAAAAACCAGGGCCCAGTAAGGCTTCTGACTTATCCTCACATAGATATAACTGGCAAAATTATAGGTCTGAGGAGCCAGAGTCTCCTCCAAAGTCCATGACCCCTGAGGAACAAATCCTCAGCTGACCTTAAAAGTAAAAGTAAATTGGTTAATTTGGGCCATACTTTCCTTTGGGTCTTAAACACCCCAAAGGAAAGTGTAACTGAAAATTAAAGTGATCAGTATATTTCTTTAAGAGTTCAAGGGAATACACTTCCCAGGTATTAGACTTAAGTTCTTTTTTTAAAATTTTTTGTCTTTATTTTATGTGTATGAGTGTATTGCCTGCACATATGTGAGTGCACCCATGTCGTGCAATGCCATGGAGATCAGAAGAGGGCTTTGGAGTCCTCTGGAACTGGAGATAAGGATGGTTCGTAGCCACCATGTGGGTGCTGGGAATCAGACCCAGGTCCTCTGCAAGAGTATTCAGTGCTCTAACCACTGAGCAATCTCTCCAGCCCCTAGACCTAAGTTCTTATAAGATGTTATTTAGACAATTATTTCTCATTGATGATTTTGTTCTTGACAAGAAATTACTACTCAGATGAAAGGCTTGAAATCTTGATCTATAATACTGCAGTGCCTACCTGGATCCAAGAAAGACAAGCCCACTATTATTCTAACCTAAAAGTTAAATGATGGCTAAATTTGTTTTCTATCCCTGCCTAGAAGCCATTTGAGAGGGAACTGAAACTGATTCTAGCCACTCCAACAGCTGTCAAAGTGCCTGAAAACAAATCCTGAATTCAACACTCTTGAGTCCAAACTTGGCAGCCAAAAGAAAAAAGGGGAGGAAACCACCCTCATCAAGAAATTACAATGGACTTTTATTTGGACATTTGGAATATGCCCTCTTCTGACTTTTTCTGGCTCCTAGAACTTGTAATGTTAACTATTCTGGCCTTTACTTCATTTTCACATCTTCTAGGCAGCAGTCAAGGATTTTCTTTACTCCCTACAGTTAAAAGTTATGCAATTTTGGAGACTTTTAGATAGACCCACTGAAGGGGCACCTCAGTTGCCACACTCTGCACCCCTATTCACCATTTAAGAAGCCAGAGTGTTCGGCATGCTTATCCCTATTTGAAATTTGAGTAACCTCTTCAGAGGGTGGTATGGTAAGAATACGAGGTAGAAATTGGCTATGCAGTTAGGGCAAAAAGACACACCCAGAAAAGTAGCCAGGTTCTTTCTTAGATAAAAGTCAAAATTTTGGGTGGCCTTTTAGCAACACACTGTATTCCAAAGGCCAAAAATATCAAAAGTATTTGGTATCTCATACCTAATCTCTAAAAGATTTTAGGATTACTCTTCAGAAGGAGGACTGTTAGAATAGCAAAAAGCCCCATAAGTTTAACTGGTCAAGACTCTAAAATCTCAAGTCTGTTGAAAGACCCACCTTTTTACATTTACTGGTCAATCATATGGTCATAGTGCCACCCCTAGGAAGGCATGTTCATCTTAAGTTATGCTAAATAGATGGACAAAATATGTAGTGCATTAATGAGGCTGTGAAGTTTTCCTGCCTGGAATTCCACCTCCTAGCACAGAACTTTTGGACCAGTCACAGTCATGTAGTGTGTAAGTCTGACCGCTTTTCTGAATTCTTCAGAAAATCATAATATCTCCTTTTCTTCTTCATATTCCTTTTCCAAACATTCTTTCTTTAAGGATTTTCACTGCCCTAGTATCTTGTATTTCTTTACCTTTTCTCTAAAGCTTCCATCTCCCAACCATGCAGCTGCCTGTCAGACATGTGTCTGACCTTCATGCAGGCTCTAAATATGCATGGTTTCGTGGCTTTCTTTCCTTCTCCCCTCTGTGCTCCTCCTCAAGGCAGCTGCCAAGATTACTAGTTCACTTGCCCTAAGGATTTTTCTTTAATATTCTAATAAAATATTAAAATCTTCAAAAAAAGATACTGGAGTAAATCTCACAATGGAAGTGAAGAATATTAAAGTAAAAAATTTAAGACACTGAGGAAATAAACTGAAGGAGAATCTAAAACTGGAACAACCTCCCATGCTTATGCATCTGTAGAATTAATATAGTGAAAATGGACATCTTACAAAAAGCAATCAATAAATTCAATGCAATAGTCCTTAAAATTCCAACACAATTCTTCACATAAATTGAAAACATAACCCCAAATTTTAAATTAAATACAAAAAACAAAAATATATTATGATCAGCAAATAGTGTTGGTGAAACAATAGCAACATGTGGAAGAATGAAACTAAATCGCTATTTTCTCACCATGAAAAAACTCAACCTCAAATGAACAAAGGACTTCAACATAAGACCTGATACCTGAATCATATAATAGGGAATACATTGGCATTTCTAGGTACAGAAAAGGCTTTCTGAACAGAACTCATAGCACAGAGCAATAAGTTCAACATTTGACAAATGGACATCATTAAAGTAAAAATCTTCTGTACAGTAAAAGATACTATTATTCAAGTGAAGAGTCAAACTATTCAATGGGGAAAAAAAAAACTTTAGCAACTATACCTTGACAGAAGGTTAGTACCAAAAACAAAGTACAATCTTTCCACCCCCTCCTCTGCAATGGTCCCTGATTCATGGGTGGGTGAGATTCAATATAGGAGTCCTCTCCAAGGATGCACACTCTGCAGTCTTTTATTCCTTCAAACTTGGCCAGTTGTGGCCTTCTTAAGTGCATTGCATTCTGTTGTATCAGGAAACTTTACTGGTGAGTGTTGAGAGATGCACTGGTTTTCTCTCTACCCTTTGTTCCACTGTGTTCCATGATCCTTAGATGTAGAGGTTCATTTGTTGATGTGTCACCTAGTACTGGGCATCTCTCAGACATTTATTTTCTATGTCTGACCACTTGTGGATTTCTGCAGTAACCTCCATCTGTTGCACAAAGAAGTCCAATTAGAGAGCTGTGGATTGATAACAGTGCCACTACTGAACTAATAAAGATAGTTTGCTGTGCCAGATATTATGGTTAGTTAGCTTTAAGGATGATTTGGAACACTGATTGTTTTTCTCCCTTGGCAGTCTGCATTTTATCAAACTGGTTCATGAACATAGGGAAGCAGAGGCTTTCATGCCCCTGGAACCTTGCACATGTGAGATTGTCGAATGGAGACATCGAACACAGTACCATGCCAACTCAATTAAACAAGCCATCAGAGGGGAGGAGGGAAATGGGTGGTTGGATGGTGCTAGACTGATAACTGTAGAAGACTGACTGCTATTGGGTGAGACAGTATGCCTCGCATACAATCTCTAGATGGGCTGACTAGACTCCAGTGGATGAATTTACACTGAAGGACATCTGGGTATAAATGCTTAACTGGATAGAACGTAACATGTATTGCAGAACACATGAGGTCTGTTGGGGGGATGGCAGGCATGGATGGGGGTGGGGTTCTAAATTTGATTAAGAACTGTTGTATGAAATTACAAAAGCTCAATAAAATTTGTTTAAAAAATCCAAATATCCAAAGGTCCCCAAATAGCTCAATTTAAAATTGGCCAAGGAGATGAATAGTGAGTTCTCTAAAGATGAATCACAAATGGCTGAGAAATACCTAAAAAAATGGTTACCATTTTTAGTTATAAGGAAAATGTAAATTAAAGTCACTTTGAGATTTCATCTTGCCCAGATCAGAATGGCCAAGATCCCAAAACCAAACAACAAATCCTGGTTAGGATGTGGAGAAATGGAAACTCTTATCCACTGTTGCTGGGAGTACAAACTAGTGCAGGCACTACAGAAATCAATGTGGATTAATCAAATCCTAAAACCTGATCTACTGTTTGATCCAGCCATAACTTTCTTGGGCATATACCCCTAAAACTATACCTTACTACAGAAATACCTGTTCATTTGTGTTCATTGCTGCTTCCTTCATAATAGCCAGTTACTGGAAACAATCTAGTATTCTATCACCTAATGAATGACAATGAAAGTTTGGAACAGATACACATTGGACTATTACTCAGCTTTAAGGAAAAAAAATATGAAATTTGCAGGTAAAATTATGGAACTGAAAACAATTATCCTAAGTAAGGTAACCCACACTCAGAAAAACAAATGTCACATATTTTCTCTCAGAGCTGGATGCTAGCTTTGAAATCTTGGATACACAGGTTTCAATTTCAAATTACAGAGAGGTAAAATACTAATAAATGGCCATGGACAGGGGAGAATGCTCCTTTGGAGGGGACACAGAATGCAATGATATATAGGGGAAAGAGGAATAATAGATTAAGTAATTAGTGTGCAATGGGATGTTAAATGGGAGGGCAGGACAGGGGAGGGAGTAGTCTGGCAAGGAAGAACTAATACTAGAGGCCTTTAGAGAAAAAGCATGGAAGCCTATCACTATAGTAGTTTCTTAAAGTATACACATATACATCATAAAAAGAGATTCAAAATACTTACCTAATAACAGTGGGACATTGCCTTTACTACACACTATAAGCTAGCAAAGTAAATACCCAATACCGAGAATAGACTTCCTCTTTTGAAGCTGTTGATCAGGCATCCCATATGCTCTCAAACAACTGACCATTGTCCTTACTCTTGATTATGAAGACGTTAAGACTATATTGCTGAAGATACTACATTAATGAACTATAGAACAAACATGAAAAATGAAGCCGGTTCTGATGACAAAGACTCATCTCCACTGTCTAGTCTAGAAGGTGCAATGCAAGCTACCTGAAGAGAAATTTTAGTATGGACCTTACCCAGTCATAAATCCTGCAAACTACATCAACAAATGGCCTGGAAGATACACTTACCTGTGCAATAGTGTCACAAATATTATTTAAGTGACTACTTTCTAATTATATTTTAGGTCTGTTTCAAAGGATAGACTCCATACCTGACATTGTTATCAGGCTTGGGAATCTGAAGCTAGACAGCCCATAGGTCTTTGGAGAAAGTTTAGTACAACTATTCTTCTAAATACCTATAGTATCAAACTGATTTCTAATGACTTACTGTTACAATTACAGTTTCATTAATCTCGTCAACTCTCAGCAGGGAAGATTCCTTATACAGTAGATGGTGATTAATAAATAGAACCTCAACTGGCCAGATGTACATAGAATGTGAGGCTGCAAACTTCAGAGTAGGATACTTATATCAAGTTTCTGCCTCCCAAGGCTCAGGGATTTTTGAGGAAATGGGGCCAGAAAGATTGCTTGTAAGAGCCAGTGTAGGTGGATTATCACAAGAAAACAGCTGGTCCGTTATTCATATGAACTTATGTCAATGCTGACAGCATGGACAGGTCCCACGTGAACTCAAGTCAGACAAAATCCCAACATAGACATGAGGAACTGGATATGAAACCACAACTGTAACTGAGGAACTACTGAAAACCTATGACAATAGGGATGGGGAGATTCAGTCTCACTAAGGGTGAGACTCTTAGTAAGTTGACCTGACTCCAATGTATGAACTAACACTGAACGGCATTTGGGGAAACAAACCTCCCACTATGTCTCTCTAATATATACATGCTACATATTTACATATTATATATTAGAGGGCAAATATAATTAGGTGGGAGGGTTGGGGGGGTAGATATGAAAAGGAATCTAAATATGATCAAAGTATATTATATGATGTTCACAAACAAAAAACTGAGATTAAAGAATCAGTAATCCAAAACATGCTCAAGGGAATGGCCATTTTCTGCAAGGCTGTACATAAGGCAGTTGTATCAAGATTTCTGCTTCTGAACTTGGCTCTGGTCCTTCCTCTCCCCAAACATTACAACCATATTTATACTAATATAAAGGAAGAATTGAAGGCAAGAATCATAGAGACTGAATAATTTGTGCAACAGACTAATCATTTGTTCCAATTTTAGAATCTGGCTGATAGATTGTTTGGGGTGCCAATAAGGAAAAAATATTATTCATAATTTGGAAAACTTTTGTTAATTTTGTTTCAGACTAGATGATTTTAATTTATTTTTCATTTTACATAGGTAGAGAAAGAAAATATTTCAACAGACACACATAACTGGCCTTTATAGTTGAAAGAGTCTGCTTTGAACTTATGAATGTTTTAAAGAGACCTGAAACCTATGAAATTTTATCATGGTAGTATTATAAAGGTGGTAATTAGGCCCATGATCATCCACATAATTTAGATGTTTTGGATTAAAAGCTCATTGTAAAAACTCAAAACAACTGAGTTTTAGTTTTATGGGCTTGTAAGCGTTCCACACATTAGCTCATTTGAATGAATTAAGTGCGGAAACTAACATTCAACATAAAACACACTTCATGAACTGAAAAATGGTGATATCAGAATATGAAACCTTGAATCATGACTATTCCATAAACTCATCGTTTGATCTTGAGAAAATCTTTCTTAGCTCAGTTTTTTTTGGAATCCATGAAATGGTTCATTAAAATTTATATTATAAATTTATTTGATAAATTGTGAAATAATTGACATGTTCGAATATCCAAATATAGAAGAGCTAAAAACATTTTAGTTCCTCTTTTACCTTTATTTCCAGAAAATTAGAATCCAAATTAAGGGATCAATTCTATAATCAGGACAGGAAATCAGGTCATAAAAGCATTTAGAAACTCCAGAAAATCAAAATATAAAAGTGACATCCCTGGACCTTTCATCTAATCTAAAGAAATATATTCTTAGGCTCAGTTTTTGGAAGGGAAAGAATTCTAGGGCATGGAAGACAGAAACTTCAACTTGAATACCAGTCACCTGGATGTCAGGGGAAGATAAATCAGGTTACAGGAGAGATGGGTTTGACCTCATGCATTTTCCTTCACATCTGAGCAAATATTGGCATAAATTCATACGGAAATGCAATGATGGCCAATCAGCCTCAAACTTAAATTTCACTTCCAACAATTTTATAAACTATATCATTAAAAATATTTTATTAATTATATTTATTTTTTCTGTGTGCTAGATAGCTTTAGTGTCAACTTGACACACCTAGGTTGAGGGAGCCTCAATTGGGGAATTACCTCCATTGGACTGGCCTGTGGCCATGTCTGTGGGGCATTTTCTTGACTGTTGAGTGATGTGGGAGGGTCAATCCCACTGTGGGTTGTGCCATCCCTGGGCAGGTGGGCCTGTGTTGGATAAGAGAGCAAGCTGAGCAGGGGCCAGGGAAGCAAGCCAGTAAGCAGTGATCATCCATGGCCTGTGCTCCATCTCCTGCCTCCAAGTTTCTGCCCTGAGTTCCTAACTTGGGCTCACTGATGAACTGTGACCTGGGAAATGTAAGACAAATAAACCCTTTCCTCCTCAAGTTGGTGGTGGTCAGAGTGTTTTGTCATAGCAATGAAGAAACAAACTAAGACAATCTGTATGAGTGTATTGCCAGCATGTTTGTAAGTGTACTGGTGTTACACAGTGCCCACAAAAGTCAGAAGAGGATGTTTGATCCCCTGGAACTGTAGATACCTATAGATACCTCAAAATGGGTGCTGGGGATTGAACCCAGGTCCTCTGCAGGAGCAACCAGCGCTCTTAACTGCTGAGCCATCTCTATAGCCCTATAATTTATAACTTTTAAGCTAATTGTATCTTCTAAAATTCAGGAATAATTTGTCTCAGAAGTTGAGATACACTCACTTGTAGAAATAACACCAATAATAACTATTTCTATGGTATTTGAAAGATTAGTCTTTTAAAACTTCTATTCACTAAACAAGTCACCTCATTTTAGTTATATTTTCTTACACTTGACATGAGGAAAAAATATCCATTTTTCAAATCTATTACAGTGGAGGGTTTAATAAAATTTGATTGATAAGTTTCTTTTGATAGGAACACTATTCTTAGCTAAACTTGATTACCTTCTACATCTGTAATAGTTCAGTTCAAGACAAATTAAAATTCTGCTCCATTCCAGATGAAGTACTCAGGAATTATTGTTTAAAAATTGAAAATAGCAGGGCGTGGTGGTACACGCCTTTAATCCCAGTACTCAGGAAGCAGAGGCAGATGGATCTCTGTAAATTCGAGGCCAGCCTGGTCTACATAGTGAGTTCCAGGACAGCTGGGGCTACAGGGAGACCCTGTCTCAAAAAGACAAAAAAAAAAAATGAAAATAAAAACCTAGAAGATGAAAACTGAGCAAATAGTGCCACAGACCAAGTTAACCTAAGCTTTGTCTGAAATGAATAGCTTTACTACTCACTCTTGATTTTAAGTTGATCATTTACCACTTTTTTTTTTAAGGCAATGATTCTTAACAGTAGATGGCTATTCAAGAAACTTCGACAGGTTTTAAAATTGATCAATGCTGAGGATCCTGAAGAGATTTTTGTCTTTGAAACCCTAGGTTGTGTTTGAAAACCAACTGTTTCCTGAACCCCAAGGCAATGCTAATCCAGAGGCAGATTCAAAGCCCATTCCTATAGATTTCCTTTCATGTTTTAGTTTTCTTTTGTCTTAAGAAATATTAAATTGCCTATCTTTGGTGACATCATACATCTGTGATGATTATGAGAGCATTTCTCTGTCATATTTTGAAATGTTTCTTTACCTATCAATTACCTTCATCTGAATTTGAGAATCTCAAAAGTAGAAAGTATATTAACTCCTTATTGGTTATTCAATACCTGTCAGTTTACTGGAACCTTGTAGGACTTCAATGGCTAAGGTTCAAAAGACATGATGAGTTGATATTTAAGACAGTTTTTAAAGAGCCATGCAAAAGTTAGAGTAATCATATTAGAAACACAGCTTTGGGGGAAGATAATTTTAGATACAAACATTTTATTTTTATCACAGATGCATTTTATTTTTAATTTATTCTAATTTGTCACAAAGAAATGAGAAATATCTGAAAGGTTTATTTCGACTTAACAAGATTGTATCATTTCAAATATTCTCATTCAGAGAAAGCTAATATGTATCCAGATGCCTGGTTAGGTTTTCATTTTCAATTAGTTGCTACTATTGGAAAGATAATTAAGGGATTAATTGATAAGCTTTAAACTCTTATGTGTTCTAAGGATAAGTGTAATAAAATTGAAGATCAACAGATTTTAAAGACAACATAGAATCAGTCTGTGCATATTTTAGAAAATTCAGAGAATGTATATACTCATGAACCTGAAGAGAAGATACTGCATTGCCTCTCCTGGAAGGGAGACCAAAGCTTACCGGTCTTGCCCAGGCAGAAGAGGACTCTGAGGGTGAGAACAATGAATATTGAGGATGACGACCCTTTTCCTGTGGGTGATTGGTGAGGGAGCAGCAGCAGAACTCAGACTCCACCCTTTTATTACATGAGATGCTCGCTGCTTCAGGAATTGACAATCTTTAGAAATAGGCAAGTCTCAAGACAACAGACATTAGTTGATAAGTATAAGTTGAGCTGAAGGAAATCAATATCTCTATAAAGTGTTCCCTGTTGTACTTTCATGCCTTATGAAGAAATGTAAAAACGAAAAAAAGAACACAGGAGCAATCCAATATACCACATCTTTAAAGGTCCAGTGAGTATAAGCTTCTGTTTCCTGAGATGTAAAAGAAAAAGACAAACACATTTTTAGGTGATTATATCACTTACATTGACTTAGCATAAAGGTCCAATTTGTAGTATTCATCGGGAAGCTCCAGATTAAACTCAGAAATAAACATGTTAGAAAGCAGTAGTCAATATGGCTCACAAGGATCTTCAACAAAATTTGGTGTCTTTGACAATTCAAATAGTGGAGTGATAGTGTAGGCACAGAGTTCCATAGATGTGCCACTTCTTTTTGACATTAATGTTGACAGGTATTATCATTACAAAACAAAACTTGTGCTTTAAATACTGGAGCAGATCACTACATTTTAATCACCTATGGTGCTTGTTAAGATGAAGAACCATGAATATTACACGTTGAAGCTGGAAACACAGGTCATTGAGATAGTTCAGCAGGTAAAGGCAGCCATCTACAAGCCTGACAACCTCAGTTTCATTCCTGTTACCCATAGTATAGAAGAAGAGAACTGAAACCCAAAGATTGTGCTCTTACTTCCACATATTTGCCTTACACACACACACACACACACACACAAACACACACAAAATAACTTTAAAAATTATGTAATAAAAATTAAAAGAAAAATCTAGCATCATAGCTCCTCAATCTGAATTTTAGCAACTTCCATGGAAGCTTATTCTGTACACTAATTTTAAAAATATTCTCCTATGTTAGGTTTATTGAGGCCTAGTTTGTCTAGTAAATGTCTTTTAGGATAAATTATTCCATATTTTCTTTGTTAATCTCAGCTATTATCTGCACATAGTAATACATTTGCACTAAAGTGAATCAAAAATGAGCCAGATTGCACACTACATAACAGATTTTCTTTTAAATGATCATGATGCTTTTGGTAGCTATGACACTTTGTGATTCCAGATATTTCTGCACAGTAAGAGTAGATCTAGTTTCATGTACAGCAGAGCTATCTACTGGCTCTCATGGAGCCACAGTCCCTAGACTAAGGATGACAGATTTGAGAAGCACTACTTAATTTGTTCTCTCTTGAGTTAAAGGAACTGAATAAACTTGCATGAGACTCACAGCTGTGAAACCCAAGCAAGAGATGCTGGTTTAAAGAAGATGAAATAGATTTGGGGGACTACGTGGATCTGAAAGGCACAGTGAGAGAATGCCTAGGGATTGTTTCCACCCCTATCTGAGTGGGTTATACCAAAGTTGAGAAAGAAGGAGACAGAAGTGTGATTCACAAGAGAAACAAATCAGCTCTTAAATTTCTGACCAACAGATTTATTGAAGTAAACCATCATAATTATATGAAATAATTAAAATTTACATGGCTCTTTCTACTTTCTTGATATAGAAGTACTGACAGAAGCTAGTAATAGCAGACTAGGACTATGTTATGGCACGTCATCTGCAGGCACTGGCCCAAAGCAGGCCCCATAAACAGTTAAGAAGATCTGCATTAAATGAAGTTGGAAATTTTGAGTATTACGTGGAAATAGGGGTTTCAGTTTTTGAAGTTTGATTGCTCCAGGTTTTAGAAAGATTAGAGGGTTCACCTTATATTTTAATATACTATAATGGAGAAAAATGTAGCCTTATTAAGTGTATTTGAATAAGTAATAGTGAAAAATAATCGGGATTATTTTTAATAGATTACTATTTTATGATTCTAAATTCTTGCACTATATTTTTATAGCAAACAAATATGTTGAATATTAGTATGTTAAGATATTTTAATTGGGATTCTGGATTATAAGATGTATATGACATTTTCTCCAATCTCAGTGAGATTCTACTAGTCATTCACAGGATGTTGTATAATAATTCAATGATAATTCAATGAAAAATAAATAATTGATAAAAAAGTTATGAATTTTAATTGAGAAGGGCTGGTAAGCTTTCATAAACAAGGACATTTTCATGGTCTCTTAGTATTTTTTAACAAGGAAAAAAAATAAGAGCTTGGTTAGAATGACAGAGTGATTCCATAGGGTGTTAGAAAAGGGTGCTGAGGTAGTGTGAACATAGAGGATGATGGGGTAGATGACTGCTAAAAGCAACATCTCAGAAGAAATTCATTAATAAGGACACAAAGGTGTTCAGCTGAAAGTTTTTACTAAAACTGTTGAAAGTAAAATATTATTGGTCTAAAAAGAAAGAAATTATGATTTTGAAAATTTGGACTTTTTATTTCCTAAAAACTGCAGAGTATGAGTTTTGTTTTAGAAACATATACTGTATAAACAGATCAACTTGCAGCGAGGTGGAGAAGTTAGTATTGAAGTACTTCCTTGATTCTAAAGAATGAGACTGAAATGCAGGTCTTATTCAGTAAGAGTTAAGGCAGAGTGAATGATAAAAATTTGTCTTGGAACCAAATTATTGGTAATACAAAAAAAGTTGTGAATCTGTTACTTGTATTTAAGATATACTGTGGGAAGCTGGAAAAAAATCTAGAAAAGTAAAATAGAATATTGAGGGTGATGGAAATGTAAATAATGATAGCAGAGAAAAGCAATTTTGAAAAGTGAGAATACTTGTGAACACTGTAAAATGATGAAAAGAGGAGGGTTCTTTGTTAAACCCTATTATGAACAAACGCTTGATTGGCATTTCTCAGCCGTATGTAAATAAATACAGGTTAAAATAAATACTGAGGTAAAGATTATTAAAAGTTTGAAAAAATTTCATGTTCATGGCTCTGAACATAGTAACACTGTGTGATGCATGATAACATAGGATTTATTGGGAAATTATTCACTTGTCGAGAAATAACAGAGCAAACTAAATTGCTGAGCTTCCGCGCTTTCTTTGGTAGAGAAGAAATGATCTGCTTGTACCACAACTGCAGTCCCAGCAGAGGGGGCTCCTGCCCAAAAGGAGTTTTAAGCTAAATGGACACAGCAGATAGAGATATCTGGGGTGTTAACCAGCCTCTGAGAAAGGAAGACGGTCAAGGCAGCAGTTCTGTCTTCCACTGTGCTAACTTCTTGGCACAGTTCAGCCAGCTCTTAATCAGACCACGCCCCAAAAAGGAGATGATCCACCACATTCAGTAAAAGAAAAATACAGTGTTTTCATTGGCATTGCGCTCAGTAGTTAAGAATGTTTACTTACAGAGGACCAGAGTTTGGTTCTAGCACGCAAATCAAGAGGCTCACAACCCATTGGGAAATGCAGTTTCAGGTGATCCAATGTCCTCTTCTGGCCTCTACAGAACCTGAAAATACACACATGCACACTTACACAGATACACTTAATGAAAAAAAAAATTAACCACTAACATGTTTTTAGTGCAACTGACAAGCTCACCTGAATGCTTGTATTGTTTTTAAATCTCTTAGCTCTACCCTTTATGTAGACACATTCTTTTCTGCCATCCTCATCTCTTGAATCTACTTCAAGCCATACAATCTTATCTTAAGGAGTCCCTCAAATTCCCAAAGTGAAGCAAAAACTAGGATGGCTGAGAGTATGTCCTTTAGAACTCCACAGATTTGGGTTTCATCTTCTGTTCTCTATCATGAAAAAGTTGCTCTATTTACTTTTTTCAATCTAATTCTTTCTCAGTGAATTTTTCTCAGTAAAGTGAATTTTTATATAATATTTGACTTAGATAATTCCATGAATAAATAGCATAATCTCTAAACTATGTGGTCTGGTGCATGTCACTAAATGACAAATATCAGGAATATGAGGTGTTTCAGAAAAGTACTTCTGATGTACAAATAATAGGTAACACTTTATAAAAATTGAAATATCTAAATTTAAAAATAAATGTGAGGAAAAATTATTTCATAGATTAAACAGAACAAGCTAGAAATGGAGTTCCCCCAAATGGAATGGAGAAGAGGTCTTCACAGAGAAGAGGTCAATGGTAGAAGTGAAATGGAATATAAAATTGGAAAAAAGAAAGAGTTCTTATCTATATTCATATTTATGTATTACTGCACATGCTATGGTCTTTTGGAAAGTGTTCCTTATACAGCACAGAAAAGACGTGGAAGAAGGTAGTTCTTTCTAAGAAACAAAAGGTGAAAAAAATGAAACAGGATTCTTTAACCTTTAACCCCACTTAAATGAAAACGTTAATATCTTCTTTTGTCATCTGCCATTTCACACATAGTTTTTTTTAAAGACTATCTCATTTCATCCTTTTAAATGTAGGGCTTTAAAAACACTACACTACACTGTTATTTTAATTAAAATATTTTTGTGGGCACATGCTAAATTATGTATTGTTTAGAATTTAGGTAGAGCATGAAATTGCTAAGATTTAAAGAGTTTTCATTTATTTCTTAAGATTTTTTTTTATTTTAAAAAATGTGTGTGTGAATATGGGTTTGTGTGTGCGCATTCAGTGTGTGTCCAGGTGTCCAAGGAGGCCAGAAAATGGTGTCAGATCCCTATGTGTGTTCTAGGAACCAAACACAGTTTCTTTTGAAGAGAAGCAAGAATCTTTACCACCGTTACATCTCTCTAGCCCAAGTTTTCATTTTTTTAATATTGGTGGCTCCTAGCTGAAGAACTATGAGCTCTTGGAGTTCCACATTGTTGTCATGATACTCAAATACTGTTGGCATCCTTTGGATCATGACACTGTGGTCATTCAATAATTACCGATAACCTTTTATCCTGCATATCACAGTGTTCCATTTACAGGTTTTGAGTGCATACCTGAAATAATATGATGGTCCTGTTATTAAAAATGAAATATATATGTTATTTCTCTACTCAGGCAGAGTTTAGAGAAAAAGTATTAATATATGTCTCACTAAATGGGTGAAAATAATAAATGCAGGTCAGTAAATATAAAATTATATCTGTGACTTTTAGTACATTGCTAACTCCTTTTTATCATCTGATTTAGTAGGAATATCTTTTTCTCAAGGATCAAGGCCTGAACTGTGAAATTAGTTGTTGTTCAGGAGATATGCTTATTGTTGAATAACAATATTTATATTGTTGAAATTAGAATGGGATGGTGGGGCAAAAGAAAGTAACTTCAGTGAGACAAGATCCTGGAACTTCTCAGTGAAAAACAATAAATTAAAATGAGAGAAAGGAAATTTCTTTTATGCAACTTATAACTAACCGCTGGAATCTTGCCATAGTATTTTATGAAGGCAAATAACTTAGCAAGACTCAAGAAGAAATTAGACACTATATCTGAATAAAAATGTTATTTGCAGTTAATCTGCCTCTAGTGAAAATTATGGAGGTTATCAATGATCATGTTTATATTTAAATGATCACAAAGGGATGCCAGAGGAATAATGATCTGTTGGAAACATTATCAGGAGTCAAGTCAAATGTTTTGGAGGTTAGAATGACTACAGCATCACCAAGATTTTCATTCTTAACAAATTTTATCTTTAAAATATCTAATAACATTACAAATGGTAAAATACACTAGCACATCAATTATTATATATGCAGTTTTAAAAATATTTTTTATTTATTATTTTTATTTTATGTATATGAGTGTATTACCTGCATGCATATGAATGCACCCCTGTTGTGCAATCCGCAGAGGTCAGAAGAGGATGTCAGATTCCCCTGGAACTGGAGTTAAGGACAGTTTGGAGCTGCCATGTGGGTGCTGGGAATCAAACCTGGGTCCTCTGCAGGAGCAGTCGGTGCTGTTAACCACTGACCCATCTCTCCAGCCCTGCAGTTTTTCTTTCTAGACATAAATATCTCTCATTCTTTAACTCCGTCTTCATATTTGTTGTTACCATGTCAATATTTTCACTGGACTCAATTTTGATGGCAAAAATGTGCTGAAATAAGTATCTGATAGATTAAAAAAAGTAGGCAGTCAGTGGTTTGAAAACACCGATGAACTGTTTTCAGTGTTGAACTGAACACTCACCATGTCATCATTAGTCATGAGTTGGGCTGTGGAGGAGGCCTCTTCTGTGGTTGGCTTGATATGTGTATCATGATAGACCCGTGTGAAATTTTTCTTCTCCAGAGATTAATCCACTATTATATAGAATAATATAACACTCATAGATATAGCATTCTGTTTGAAAAGCTGTTAACATTCTGCCATATTTGATCTAGACCTCTCATCTTTGCAAACAAACAACGAATGATTATGGATACCTATACAGTTTCACTGGTCATCTTTCACCTTCACTTCTTGTTCCAGAGAAGTGTGTAGCTGCATTGTAATGTGACTCAAAAATGCAAAAAAGTTCCTTTGGATGCTGTCAAGAAAGAAATGAATTCTGCAAGGAAATATGGTCCATAAAAATGCCTTCCCTGTTCATAAATGCCTCTATTTTTAGATGATAGAAAATGCTCCAGAAATTTAAATAAAAACATCTAGAATTAGTAGCGGGAATCACTAAGACTTGTTCATGGTGTTGTCAGATTCATGATGACTGGTGTTTATCAAAGTGATTTCTTAAGGACTTATCTGAGGCTCCTGCCAAATATGCATAGGACATCAAAAGGACACCTAACTACATTTGAGTATCAGATGATTATATCTAAAACCAGGCCTTCTTAAACTTTTCCACTTTGGTCTGTGTATTCTGTCATGACACACAGCACCAATAAACTGACTGAAACACACTTTTGTGACTTCTTTCCACCCAAAACAGCTTCAGATGACCTTGAGTATGTAGGTACATAACTAGGTATACAATTCAATCATTTATGATAATACTTCACAAAGAAATTTATTATAAGGCAATTTTTGATACGTATACCATTTTGAAAAGAAAGTAAATTTGTATGTTGAGAGGTTGGACATGCTTGCTTATTTTTACATAAAGAATTAAATTTTGACTGAATATTTCATATTGCAGGACATCTTTAGCATTTTACAGATTTGATCAATGTTTTGATTTCATAATCACCAATGCCTAGAATGCTGTTTTGCATAAATAGGTAGGACAAAATGGAAGAAATACAGAAAGATTTTATGGACAATTGGGAAATTATTGCAAATTATTTCCTAATCCCTTCCTAATTCCTGTTCGTTTAATGAATTTTTAATGAAATACAAGTCAGAAATTCAAACATCAATTTTTAAAATTTAAAATTTCCATGTAATGTAATCCAAATATTTATTAATTTGAGGCTTATATGCCAAGGAAATGATAGGAAAATGTTCAACGATTTTTCTTTCTCTAATTAAACCATTACATTTATTTAAGGACAGAAAAGTTTGTACATACTGTAAAGCACTGCAATTCATAATATATAACAGCCTTTAACCTGAGCTAAGGTGTTTCAGTCAGTTTATTGATACTGTGTGTCATAACAGCACACACAGACCAAAGCATCATGCTGTGTGTTTAGGAGTAAGTCTGCAGTGAAGTAACATAGGACAGGTGAGAGCTGCTAGAAACACCTTGATTGACTATACATTTGATTTGGTGTTAATCTTCTTTATGACCTGTTGCCAAAGTTGTTTTTTTATTTTTTATTAAACTTTTATAATTTCATAATCAATTCTTAATCAATTTTAGACCCCCTCCCCCATCATTGTCCCTGCATTCCCCCACTAGACCTCACATATTCCACCATACCTGTAAGTCCTATCTAGCCAAGCATTTGTAAACAGAGGTCCTTCAGTGTAAATTCACCCACTGGATTCTTGTCAACCCATCTAGAGACCATATGCAAAACATACTCTCCCTTATCCAGTAGTAATTTAGGGCCGGCCCACCGCCCATTTCTCTCCTCTCTTTTGGGCCCTTGTTTAATTGAGTTGGCATGAGTCCTGCACTCAGTGCCACCACTCCCTCAAGTTCACATAAACAAATTTTCCAGTGGCCTGAAAGCCTCTATTTCCCTGTGTTCATGAACCAGACCTGGTTCTCACAATCTTTTGACCCCCTTCTGCAATGGTCCCTGAGCCATGGGTGGGTGAGTTTCAATATAGGAGTCTTATCCAAGGATATACGTTCTTCAATCTCTTATTCTTTAAAGCTTTAGTAGTTGTGTACTTCTGTGTTCATGGCACTCTGTTATATAAGGAAGCTTTACTGGTGAGAGTTGAGGGATGCATTAGTTTTCTCTCTACCCCTTGTTCCACTATGTTCCAAAAGCTTTAGAGGTTCAATTATAGATGTATCATCTAGGACTGGTCATCTCTTAGTTGTATGTTCTCTGTGTGTGATCAGTTGTGAAACTCTGCATAGCCTCCACTTGTGCAAAAAGAAGCTTCTTTGATGAGTAGTGTATAGCATGTTTGTCTGTAAATATAAGGATTCATGTTTAGCATATGGTAAGAAATTTCATTTGTCTAGAGATATGACAGAGATAGGGTTTTCTTTGGGATTTATGTCGTCTTCTGTCATGTGTATTTGGCTGAGTTTACAGTGCCACCCATGAGTTGACTCCCTTTGACAGGGATTTAAGTCCAATTAGATAGCTCTTGATTGCCCCCCAGATAACACTGCCACTACTGCACCAATAGAGGTAATTTGCTGTGCTAGTCATTATGGTTATTAAACTTTAGGACTGAGTTGGACGATTGATTGTTCTTATCCCTTGGCAGTTTCCATATTATCATCTAGCATTATGATAACTAAACTTCATGTAGAAAGATCCAGGTCATGCCTTACTCCGTTTCCAAGTCCTGTATCTCAAGTATGTCCTGTCTTCAGCAGTAGTTTATCTACTAGTTCAAAGAGATAACAAAGAGGTTTGGCAATAGCTGACATTATTTTGGGAATCTTCTGAACCACTCTTACCAACTACTCAAAGGGAAGTCTGTTCTGTCTGGCGCTGTGTTATCCTTGCCAAGTAGCTCCCAGGTATGCCTAGGCTCTAATGTTTAGAAACTGTAAGTGCATTTCTCATGAGGTTTCTGGGATATCACATTTCCCTTTGAGTTTCCTAGCCCCTCTCAGAAATTTGTTTACCCCCACCTCCTGAATGATAGGATTAAAGGTCTGTATCACCACATTCAATTAATATGAATTATTATTTTTTTATTTTTTTATTTATAGATTTTTTTGTTTGTATTTTATACAGAACATCCCAAACAGTCTCATTCATCTTTATACCCTCATCCCAAACGGCATCCTCTCATAGCCTCCCCTTCCCCACTGGAGCCCATATACTCTGTCATCCCTGTTAATGTCCACTCTGTTATCAGTGGCCCCACCCATTACTGAGTGCAAGTCCACCTGCTGAGTCTTGTCAGCCTATTTAGAGTTCCTTGTTTTAGGAAGATCAGCTCTTCCTCATCTAGCAGTAATCAGTTGCCAATATTCCTTCAGATAAGATTGGGGTCTGCCGTTCATTTTCCCAAGTCTATGCTGGGTTACTTCCTGGGAGTCTCTTGGGCCACCCTGGCCAATAACTCAAAGGAAGGTATCTCCTGTCTGACATTGTTTCTTGTTATGTAGCCTTTAGCTATACACATGGACTCTTAAAGAATTACTCTGTTCACTTTAGTCTTTGGTTACACTTTCCTTTTGGGTGTTTAAAACCATACAGTTGGTCCAGATTAACCAATTTATTTTTACTTTTAAGGTTATTGCAGGATTTGTTCTGCAGGGGTCACATGGGCTTGGGAGGAGCCCCTGGCTCCTTTCTTTTAGCAGTTCCATCTATGTGAATATAAGTCAAAGGACCTGTTTGACCATGGGCTGGCTTCACTTTGGAGCATGGAGGAAATGTTTCCTCTGTGTTGACTCTCCTCTTTGTAGGCTGGACACTGGTTCAAATCCATCTGGTGGGGTCTCCATGGCCTCCTTGAACAAGAGGACAGGTGACTCACCACAGTTACAAGACGTTTTGAGAGATGCTCATAGTCCCCTGGAACTTAGTCGGCCTTGGAGGGCAAGGAGCAAAAACTTTGCTTTAAGCCCCTCTGACCAGATTAGTATAGGCCTCAAAATATGGCTGTTAAACATCCGAGATTATTTCCATTGTTCTCGTACTTTTAATTACCATGTGCTATGTAGATAAATCTTGGGCGAAAACCAAACATTCTCCAATAAACCTTTATTAGACATATATTATGTTCCTTAGCTAGTTGTGTGTATAATTTGTCAGTAGGCTGTTGGGCTAATATGGTTTCCTCTGGCTTTAAAAAAAAATAGCTAGGCATCATTTATCTCTCTCATTGTCTAACCCACCATGGTTTCCCCATTTTTCCCATTTCTCCCTTAATAATACCCTTCTTCTATGGCTCGCCTCTCTTTGAACTCTTTCTTTCCCTTTATATCCAAAGTTTCTTGTCTAACCCTCTCTTCCTCCTCCCATTCAAATAACCCCATTTTTATCCACATCTCCCTTATTAACACCTGTTTCCTACTGTATCTGAATTATTTTTAAACTAACAGAAGTGTATAAAAGATATTGTGATGAGGCCTTGAGTAACTTACATCAATATTCATGCTGTCTTATTTGGAATACATGAGAGCTCTGTAATGCTTTTGGTGCACTTGCTGAAGTTTCTTTCTTGCTCATTTGAACACAGACTCAATTGTACTCTGCCCTGTTTCCTCCTACGCTTCTTAAAATAATCAAGTACTTTAGAGTTTCTTCTAATTCTTATTGTTTGTGATTTGAAATTCACCATGTGTACATATATTAAAAATAATAGGATGACTCTGTTTTGCATAATTTTAAATTTTCAATAAATTATAGTATGTGTGTGTATGGTTTCTTAAATTGATTTTCCCTTTATATGTATTTTTGAGATATTCATAGTGAATTATGAATACATAATTGTTTACATACAGTAATACATAACCTGTGCTTTTGCATCTATTCTGCCACTGATTACAATTTGCTGTCAATTTTTCCTGTGACAACATGAAGTCTGATTCTTATGTACTTGTGCAAAAGTTCAAGTTTCTCATGATTTACTTGAGAAGTAGAATTTCTTGCCAGTTAGATATATGGCCTTTCTGACTTTATTACTTGTTTATTGATACTATAACAATGTACCACCAGTTTAGTGACTTAAAACAAAATATTTGTTTGCTCACATGTGGGACCCAGTCCTTGATTCATCTTATCACAGCTGCCTTCCTTTCTCGTGGCTTTAGAGAGAATCTATTTCCTTGCCATTTCTTTCTCTAGAGGCTGCCTGCACTCCTTAATTTTGGATATCTTCTTCCATCTTGTAAGCTAAGAGCAGTAGGTTAAGTCCCACTCAGATTACATCACTCTGACTTTTTCCATAGTCACATCAATCTCTACCATAGCTGAGATGGGTCATTCTCTCTAAAAATTCATAAGATGATGTTGGATTCAGAAATATATCCCAAAAGAATTTCCCTATATTAAGAGTAGCTGTTTAGTAATCTTAATTTCATGTCAACTTTATCTTTTCGGTCATATTGGCCAGCATGGTCACAGGTTATGAGGGATATGACTTTGCCAGCTTTAGTGGGTTCCTCTTTCTACCTGTCACACATTTACCCAAAGGTGCTTACCATGTACCCATTGTATCTTACAAGTAGGGAAAATCATTTTTTCCTTTTTTGTCAATCTCAAAACACCTGTTGTTGAGTTTTATTTTTTGTCTTGTGAAGAATTATTTTTTATATTATTATTTTACTAACTTGTTTTTTATTTTCATAATTTTAAGCCATTTGTATATTGTCTATATTGTGTTTTGATAGGTTAAGTGCATTCTTCATTCCTGTAGCCATATTTCAAAATGGATTGACCTGATTTTTGTATGAGAATTAAAATTTTAATGCAACATAACTTATCAATTTTTATAGTTTGTGTACTTTTTTTTTACCGCTTAAGAAGTCTTTTCTAAAGATACTACAGAATATTCATTTTATATTTCTAAAAGTGTTCCTGTGTTTATTCAATTTTGGTTTTAGGGGCTGGAGTGATTGCTCAGTGGTTAAGAGCACTGGCTGCTCTTACAGAGAACCAGGGTTTGACTCCAAGCACCCACAAGATGCCTAACAACTTTATGTAACTGCAGGTCCAGGGATCCAATGCTATCTTCTGTCCTCCTCAGGCATAGCATGACATGAGTATATTTATACACATGCAAGCAACACTCATATACATAAAATAAAAAAATTTAAATACATTTGTTTCTATACTAAGGAGCACTCATACACATAAAATAAAAAAAATTAAATAAATTTGTTTCTACACTAAGGAGACAGAGGCAGGTAGATCTTTGTGAAATCAAGATCAGCCTGGTCTACATAATGAGTTCAAGGCCAGTTAAAGGCTATAGGGAGAACCTGTTTCAAAAAAAATAGCCCAAGTTTGGTTAGGTAAGGAATTCTACATTCAGCTTGATTTTGTTTTCCGTATGTATAAAAATTGCTTCTATTTATATATTGTGTTTCAGTCTTTTCTTTCTTCTTTTTGTCCTTCAAAATCTCATTGTAACTTCTGACCTTTCTGCTTTCTAATAAAATAAAAATTACTCCTTCATTGCATTTCATACTGCAACCCAGTGCTAAAAACTTGCATGCTGAGTATGTTATAAAATTTATTGCTTTTGCTACAATAATATATAATATCCCTTCTCTCTGTGTTGGACAAAACTAGTTTTGTCCTATATGTTTAATGACAACTGCTCATCAGCTACTCCTCTCTTGTTTCCCATGTGTCATTTCATTTATGAGTTTAGGTTGCAGAAGGAAAGCTCCCACCTGGGGTTACCATTTGCATGGCATACAAAGGAAGAGGAAGAGACTTAGCAGAATAAGACGATGGCATTCTAAGCCTCTGATTGGATGAGGACCATTCATTTTGTCTTGTTAAAGCTAGTCACGTGGCTAGGTATAGCATAAATTAGACATGCAACTGTACTTTTCTAGTAGGGGATACAGCAAGCCACATCATAAAGATCAGACAATATCATATTCTTTTACAGAATGATAGAATATTTAAAGGACAATCTACTTAGTAGAATGAATATTTGTTAATCATGGTTGCTTTAGACACAGTTTATTTTACATTAAATACAAAACATTAATAATCTGTGCATGCCTGGCAAAAATTTTCATAGGACATATTAACAATCAAGTTGTAAGTTTAAATAACTCAATTTAAACAACCCTTTAAGAGAGACATGAGGATTACATTCAGAATCTCTAACAGAAATAATGGGGGTATACAATTTGACCAAAACAATAAAGGATATTTACTGACAGTTAATGTTGAGCCTAAAGGCCAAAAGATTTCAGAGAAGTTAAATAAAGTTGAATAAAGAACAGTGAAAGGAGGAAATGCATAGAGAGGAAGACTCATCTGAGCATGTTATTAATGTCAGGTTAATAAGCTTAGGGTTTAAAAACTAAGCTCAGCTGGGTTTTGACTCACCTTGAATTCAGCTTCATAGTTCGTATCACAGTCTTTCTCCACTCTTTCTCCACAAACATAACTTTGCCTATTTTCCCTAAATGCCATGTTCTTTGGTTTCTGCCCACATTGTTCTCACTCCTTGGACTTCACCATTCATTATGTTGTCAGGCGATTTTTGTATCCTCTATGCTTCCTTGATTTTTAGGCTTATTTTTTTACATATCTTATAACTCATGGTTTTGTATTTTATATTTTGACCTCACAAACCACTAATCACAGTGAGATGGCACAGTGTATAAGTGTCCCCATGAGCAATAAGCCCATCTGCCATTTGAATTGGAGGGAGACATGTCTACATAAGTCTTATGTAATCTAGTTAAGGCAATTTCAATGTGTAGGAACACTGCACAGAACAAAGAAATGTTTTTGTTCACAAAACTTATGAAAAAATTTCCCATAGAAAACCTTCTCCCATAAAAATAGTAGACACAAAATCATTCCACTGCACAAGTTTAAGTATTAATACCTCAAAATATTATACTTGGGAAAGAAAAAAATGAAAATACTGGGAATATTTCAAGATTTCACATTTAATGTTAAGGTAGAAGGTGTTGTCTTTTATAAAAAATGTTAAACATGCTTCTCGTTTATAGATTCTCTATATGGATACATAAGTAAAAGGTGGCTGAACCATGAAGTTTTACAACTCTTGACAAAAATGCCTAGTTAAGTACTCACTGGTCTCTAAGGTAATGGTGCTTGATAGCTTCAGTTGTCAACTCAACACTCCTAGGAAAAGGGAACCTCAGTTGGAGTATCCAATCTATCCCAATGACCTATGGTCATTTCTTTGAGGCATTTTCTTGATTCTTGAGTGATTCTGGAGGGCCCACCTTAATGTGGGTTGTGCTACACTTGGACAGGTAATCTTAGATTGTATAAGAAACCAGGCTGAGTACAGATCAGGTGGAGCAAACCAGGAAAAAGCATTCCTCCATGGTCTGTGTTTCAGTCCTGTGCCCAGGTTTCTGTCCTGCCTTGAGTTCCTGCCCTGACTTCCCTCAGTGATAGACTGTCACTTGGGATAGTAAGATGAAATAAAACCCTTCAAGTTAGTTTTGGTTAGAGCATTTTAGCATAGCAATAGAAGCGAACTAGAACAGTGATTAAAGCTGAGGATGATCACAGTGAAAGGGAAATGTGTTAGTCAGGGTTCTCCAAAAAAAAAAGAACCGGTAGAATGATTATACATGTATAGAGATTTATCAGCTTAGCTCACAGGATAGAGTCCAAGTAGGAACCGGTAGAAAGATTATACATGTATAGAGATTTATCAGCTTAGCAGGATAGAGTCCAAGTAGTCCAACAATGGCCGCACCACCCTGGAGAGGCTGAGAATCCATAGTCACTCAGTCCACAAGGCTGGATGTCTCAGTAGTCCCAATCTGGTGCTTAAGGTCTGACAAATTCCAAAAGATCAGGTAGTCTTCAGTCTAGAGCAGCAAGATGAACTCATCAGTGAGAGAGAAGGCAAGCAGCAAGAAGCCTGGCATTCTCCTCTGCCTTTGTCTTTTATACCAGCTACCATCAGAAGGTAACTCCCACATTTAAGGTATGTCTTCCAGCTCCTGATGATCCACTCAAGAAGATCTCTTTCATTTCAGATAATCCCAGATCCAGTCAAGTTGGCACCCAGGATTAGCCATCACAGGAAACCACAGTCTTTTTCTCCGTAGACACTGAACATTGTTTTATAATATATACACGTGTTTTAAAGGCACACACACAAAATTATTGAATTTATTTTTCCTTCTTTGATGATTCTATGTTTGTAGAAGTAGCTACTGCATGCTGTTTTTTTGTTTCCTCCATTCCCATGGTAAAAGACAGTTCCATAAGCGCTAGATCACATGTGAGTCTGAAAATACAAAATCTGACCTTCATTCTGGTGTGATCAGCACTGGCTGGCATCCTTCGGGGTGTGACATAACAGCTGTTTGATAACTGACTGCAATCAATCTTCTGCACTTGCCTGATTCAGCAGAGCTGATTGCTTTGAAGTCTTTCTCTCTGAGAGAACTGATTGCATTCTGGGAACTGGCAGGTGACATTTATCTTTCACTCTGTTGCTTTTGAACAATTCTGATAAAATTGTTAATGAAGCAAAATAATGTATAGATGAGCCTAATTGAAATAAATATTTAAAACTATGTTCTCAAACAAAATTAAACGTGTGCTAGAAACTGCATAAGATGATGAGCTGGCATGGTAGTTCATGCCTATAATCCTGTATTCAGAGCACTGAGGCAGGAAGATAATGAGGGTACATAGTATATTCTGAACTGGTCAGGATCTCTCAATATGTATCCAAAAGTAAAAAAAAAATGATGAAAAAGAAAATTATAATGTATATACTAGAAGACAAACTCAAGAGCAAAATAATAGAATGTCATTCCACATACCTGCTGAGTGGTCATTTAATCTTACTAAATTATTAAAACAATAAAAATAGAAAACAATGTTTGCCAAGACATAAAATTAAAAATTAAAGCAAAGTTAAAATTACGGAATTTTGAAAAGCCATTTTATTGTCTTTACCTTCAGTATTTGGGTAAATATTATTCAAGCATGCTATCATTCTCTCACAAATCATGACCCAGGCATTTTTTTGTGCATTTGGATTCTCAGGAAAATAGGTATCAAGTGACATTTTCTACATCAGTGTCAGTACCAGTGTTAGAGTATAGGGTGAGTAAGCACTTGGAAAATAGGCCAGGCAGAAACCTACTCACTCAGAAGTAGGAGAGAAGGAGGTACAAGCCTCAAAGAACCATGTCTCCAGAGGTTTGGCAAGTAAATATCTTGGACATTTCATCATGTGGGGATGTAAATGACTTACCTGTCTAAACACACACTCCACCCAATTATTTATAACTGTTCTTACTCTGACAAGGACAGTTGAGTCAGATCCTATTAAGGCTTCTGTGGTTCTAATAAGATTGAAAATCTGTACTTATCAAATAACAGTTGATACTGTTACAAGCGTCTGCTATGGTATTTAAATGTTTTACAGTTTTATAACTAGGTAAGTTTTTAAAAGTGCTGAATGGAGGTTTTTTTAATGTTGAATAGGCACATTTATTTAACTTTTGCTATTTATTGCTCATCAGTTTTTCTTGTAGCAAGAAGATGCACTGGAAATAATTTCCATGACCTTAAGGTTATTCAAACTATGATAACAAGTAATCAATATTGTTACGTTGTTGATAATAATGTCATGTTTCTTCAGCTGAAAAAAATTACAAGCCACTCTCTTCATCTCAAAGGAAGATATCTCCTCCCAGCTCAGTTGAAATAACAATTATTGCTTCATACATTTAAACTTCTCTATTATTAATAAATTTTTCTCTTTGACAATTTAATATATGCATATAATACATACTGATTGCTCCCTTCTACCCCCTATTGTCTCCCTCCGAACCACATCTGGAACCCTTCTTCCAAAAAAATGTCTTTATCACATATATAATTTTTGTTTTGTTTTGTTGTTTTGTTCTGTTTTATATCTCACTGACTTTAACCAGTGTCTTCTGAGTGACCATGAATTCAGAACCATCCATTAGAGCCAGTGGGAACACAAATAGATACTATCCCTCCCTCCTTCCCTTCTTCCCTCCCTCTGTTCCTCCCTTCCTCCCTCCCAGAATCTTGTTAGTTGCCAATAGATCAGTAGTATGTGGAAGGCTCCCATGAGCACCTCCCCCATACATAGCTGACTGTTGGCTAGACCAGTTTTGTATCATTCCAGTGCCAGTAACCAAAGCTGCCGAGATCTAATTGCCAGGATAGTGTCATTCTCAGATGATGACTTTTTCAGTCCATCTCCCTGTCTTCTGCCTCTTATATTCACTCTTTCCACCACCATTCCAGTGCCAGTAACCAAAGCTGCCGAGAGCTAATTGCCAGGATAGTGTCATTCTCAGATGATGACTTTTTTCAGTCCATCTCCCTGTCTTCTGCCTCTTATATTCACTCTTTCCACCTCCAACCTCAACACTGGTCTGTATTCTTCTCTGCACAATAAGCATATGAGATTCAGTCTTGATTGGGACTGAGACCTCAACCATCCTTTCTTTTCAGCATCTTGTGCAGCCATGAGTCTCTACATTCACTTCCATTCATTACAAAAAGAGGCTTCTCTGATTATGCTGAGTAGCCTTTGCCTGTAGGTATAAGCATAGAGATTTAGAAGGCAGTTTGTTCCTACATCAATTTAGCTAAACAGCAATAGTAAGTGCCCCTGCGGGGCTAAAGGCCCCCCCAGTCATAGGATTTTGATGAGATTTACAGTATCAGCCATAAATTCTCTCTTATGGAGCAGGTCTCAAATTCAATCAGAGAGCAGTTGTTTTCTTCCAATGGTTGTGCCACAATTGTACCTTTGAACACATTTTCCCTAAGAGGTTGGTTCAAGTTCACAAATTGGCACGACCTTTGATATTTTTACTCTTCTAGCAGCCTGGATAATTCCCACATTATGGCTCTGTGAATCCTAGCCAGCAGGGAGGAAGCTTCCAGCTCAATTCCATCATGAGTTCTTTGTTGTTGTTTTATTTTTTTTAAACATTTGCTATTTCTTCACTTTCATCTGCAAAATTCCAGGAACATACACAAGGAAATGTAAGGACATCTGAGATCACATGCATATACTGTGCCATTAATATGAATGAAGGTTATTCCTCGGTTGACCAATATTAATGAAAAAACAATAGGAGACAATGATGATTTGTATGATATTACATATATCCAGAATAACACACTTATATTTGTTTTTGTGTTATACATATGGTTGTTTGTCTTTTGTTGTTTGACCTATTTATTTATCCCCCACTGAGACACGATTTGAGATCATACACCACATTGTATATGACTTTCAATCTCATTAACATTCCATCAAAATATTGTGTTTCATATACCATGAATAATTAAGAATTATATAGATTTATAAGCACTCAGTCATATGTTTCTCTCAAAGTACACTGGATTTTGTATTTTATCAAATCACTGAAGAAAAGTTTTGTTAAAATTTTCATTCCGTTTGGTGGTTTAATAAGCATGTGAAGTAGGATTCATTTAATAATATTCTCTCTGTCTTTATCTCATGGTAATTTGTGAAACTACTAAAGTTTCCATTATTTTTCATGAAGAAAAAAATGTATTTACCTAGAATTGTTCATATTTTTAGAAATAAATAAACCCAGGATCTCCACTGACCTATTGTAAAGATTCAGGCCACAACACCACTTTAGAAGCCTGGACAGACTGTGTGTCAAAACTCAGCCTGCATGACTTTTTAAGAGGCTTCATTGATGGTCATGCATGATCAGTGTGCATCATCTTTATTGACTAAGAGTTCTAGCACTACTCAGTGCTTACTACTGTATTTGCATACCATATTTTCTTCTAAAGCTACCTTCATTTATTTCTTATTTGCATCTCAAGTTCAGGCTCTTTCCTGTTGTTTGTCAATATCCAAATGGTTTTGTGCATTTCACAGCTTTTCTTGTAATATAACCCAGGAGATTCTGAGAAAAAACAAAATAGGATCTTCCACTTCTTCAAATACCTTAACCCATGAGTACAAACTGAATAACTCTCGTTTGTGATTTGTAAAGCAAAGTTGAATTTATTTGTGTTTAGTTTATCCTTTTCAGCCTGTTGACACCAGAACTGGGTAATAACAAACTGGAAATAACTATCAAGTTCTCATTAGTAATGTGTCTGGGTAACAGCCATTTGGCACAAGTAGTCATTTAAGAGTAAATATTAAAGAATATTTATGAAAAGAAGAGAAAGGGATGTCTGCATAATTTAGAAGAAAATGCAAGGGTAGATTTTAATTGGTATCAAAAGCAGGTCAGGGGATAATTATGATTTCAGTTCCATGTAACTTTACCTTCTCAGTTCTAGACTTCATAATTGTTTCTGGCAACAGCATGGGTAAAAGAATGCAGTGCTTTCAGAAATGTGAGCAGCTCACAATCATTATTAAACTCAGGCTGCCGACACAATTAATAATTCAGTATAATTTTATCTGTAGTTCTCAGAATGGTTTGTTACGAGATAAGGTAATATTAATCCATCTGCCTTGGACAGCCATTGTAAAACAGTAGAACATATATACCTTTTAGCCCATTCTGACTTTGGAAGTCTATGTATGAACTTTAATGTTGTATACCAATTATTAATGATTTAATTTCGTATCTGTTATTGTACATCATGGATGTATTAACACATAGTAAAATAAGGACAATGGTACAAATTGGGAAATGCTCTTATTTCAAATTCTTCTAAAGAATATACACAAAAGTTGTGTCTAACTCAACAAATTAAAGTATACAATAGAATTATGCCTTAGAAGATAAGCATTATTCATTTGTGAACTTTGTATATTTATATTCTAAAATTTATTAATAAGAATATATTATGAAAAACTGTTCACAGCATAGGAAGACATTAAATGGTCATTTGATTTAGCTGCTAATTTCTTTAATTTTATTAGCCATCTTTCTATATTCTGATCATATAGAAGCAATTTATTAGCCTTATTTATTTACTTATTTATTTTTTGAGACAGGGTCTCCCTGTATCCCCATCTGACCTGGAACTCACTATGTAGACTTAGATGGCCTTGAGCTCACAGAGATCTGCCTGCCTCTGCCTCCTGAGTTCTGGGATTAAAGGCATGCAACACCATACCTGGCTTAGTAGAACTTTTAAAACAAAATTAGTTTATTATTTTTAAGCTGAACATCTGTTTTTATATTTGTTTCAAACTATTTTCATGACCACTCTCTTTGCATCTAGAATATTAATGTAGCTTTTCAGCTGAGGAAATATAACATATTATTTGCATTTATGTATATGTATATATACATACACACACATATATACATATATATATACATTTAGAGAGAGAGAAGGAAGGAGAGAGTCAAAAGAGTCAAGAGCTGAAAAGAAGCACAATGAGAATGGCAGAGTTTAAAGCTGACATCATAGCAAATTTTCCAGTTAATACAGAGTTTTGGGGAAAGACTGAAATTCTGTAAACCTATTCTCTTTAGTTTTTTTGTTAGAATAATTTAACAGTTAATATTTGCTTTTAAGTTGCTGTGTGATTACTTACCCACCAGTGTGCCTGTCTATTTCAATTTCCTCTCAGTATAATTCCATTAGTAAGCTTTAGTTCTTGGATTTCTTTTGAGAACATAAAAACAAAGAAGAGTATTACATTAAGTACCCAGCTCTTGTGCTAGGAAAATTAAAATCCCATTAACATTTTGAATTGTTTATTCTTTCTGATTCTGTTTCTCTGCCTGAAAAATGATTGATATAGATAAAGTATATCAAGAATCTAATACACAATAGGTGTTCAACTAATGAACCTATTCTCCAATCTCATTGTACATGAATTCATATGAAGATTATATGTAAAGATTAATAACATACTCTCAAGGGATAGCCATAATGAGAAACAAGAAAATTACAGGGACATACATTATACTATGAAATGAAAAATTATATAATTTATAGTCCATCAAACTTGATATAAATCAAATTTTAAAATAAAAGATTATTGTTTTCAACCACTTGATTTTGTCAGTATCCTCATTTTTAGTGTGAATTTTATCATTTCAACATCTGCTGACTGCTAGAAGATCTTTTTTTTTCTTCCTAAAGAGAGTTAGGATTTCCAAGCAGAAACCAATTTCATTTCTCATCTAGTGGTCATTCTTTAAAATATTTTTTATTGAGCTTTTAAAATTTCATACAACATTTCCCACTCACATGCAGACCCCCTCCCCCATCCATGCCTCACCTATCCCCCCACGGAACCCTATGCACTCTTCCATACACACTGAGCCCTACTCATTCAGGTATTTATACCCAAACTCCCCACGTCATATCATTATAAAAGACATTAAATGTACAAAACAAGGAGAGGGTACTGAAAGAATCTAGAGAAAAGCAGCAGGTTATGTATAAAGGAAAACCCATCAAAATTACAGCTAACTTTCCAACGCAAACCATGAAGCCAGAAGACCCTGGCATTCCCAGTTCTAAATAACCATGGATGCCAATTTGCTTAGCAAAAGTATTTATTATTGTTAGAGTGGAATGGAAAATTTTCCATGAAATGGCTCAGCTGAAAGAATTCATGTCCACAAAACTAGTGCTACAGAGACTATTTAAAGCAATACAAAGGACCAAAAATAGGAATGGCTATACACAAGAGGTTACATTAAGAAAAAAAGAAGTTATAACTATGAAAACACACAGTAGGACCAAGAACACAAAGTAAAATGACAGTAACCAATACATATCTTTTAATAATAACTCTAAATATCAATGGCATAAACTTCGCAATCAAAAGACACAGGCTAGAGGAATGAATTACAAAACAGACTCCATCTTTATATTGTCTTCAAGAAACTCATCTCTCCTTTAAGGATATTCACTACCTTGGGGTGAAATAATGGAAAAAATATTTTAAGCAAATATACTAAGAAACAAGCAGGAGTTGCAAGTCTAATATCTGATGAAATAGACTTCAAATTAAAACTAATCAGAAGAGATAAAGAGAGTCACTTCATTCTAGCGAAAGGAACAATTGACCAAGAAAATATTACACTCAATAACATATATGAACTAAATACTGGTGCACCTAATTTCAAGAAAGCAGTACTACTGAACCATGAAATGGACTAAACCCATCTCAGTAACAGTAGGCAACTTCAATACCACACTATTTTCAATAGATAGTTCAACTGTACAAAGAACAAACAGAGAGATATCTGAGTTAAATGACATCATGCATCCAAAGAACTTAAGCATACCATACACCATTCATCAAAGAAGCTTCTTTTTGCAAAAAAAATGGAGGCTATTACAGAGGTCCACAGTTGGTCAAACACAGAGAATATATATTTGAAAGATGCCTACCCCAAAGAGACACATTCATGGGGGCACATAGTGGAACAGGGGTTGAGAAAATATTAATTCATACCTCAAATTTCACCAGGAAAGCTTCCTCATATAACAGAGTATGATGTACACAGAAGGCCAAAATTGGTTAAGTTTTAGAGCATGAGATTGTGTGGGGGAGACAGGCTTGAGCCTAGGGTGAAAGTCTTATTGACAGCCATACAGCAGGCCTGAGGCAATGGCCCAACCACTGGAGCCACAAGGAATGCCTTGTGACATTTGCTCCCATTGGCAGATCATGAGACTGATGCCTAGAGCTCGCCACTCCCTAATCAACACCCTTGGAACCCAAAATTGCCACACTTAGATACTGCAACAGTCAGGGTCACGTGGTTTCCTGGAATCCAGGCTCTGTAATCTGAAACCCAGTATGCTAATGAGACAACCTACCTGCTATTCTGATAGGACATTAAGTCTGTTATGCTAATAGAACGCTAAGTCTGATATGCTTATAAGGTATCCTACTTGCTGTGCTGTGATTGGACCACCACCCCTATATAAGCTTGTGCATTTTTGCAATAAAGCAGATCTGTGTCACTGAACCTCGTCTCCTGTGTCTGAAAGCAGCGACGCTTGTGCAGCCTCCTTACCAGCCCTAGGGTCTGGACTGGATGACTGATCAGAGGAACTAAGAGAGCAGGAGAAAAACCATAGCTGGAGGAGTGCAGCCACAGCTGGCGACCACACCTGGTACCCAAATGTGGGGCTGGGACCCCCCCTCTCCCCACAGAGCTATACACTCTGAGCTGTAACACCTTGGGCTCTGCTTTTTCTTCAGGCTAGCAATCTTTGGTTGGGCGTGCCACACCTGTCTTCACCAATCATCTCCATGAATGGTTCCTGAATCCCTTTGGGTACATCTTGCAGGGTGAGTGACCTCTGGTATGGAGAATAGTCATCCAGCTGCTGTCAGCCCCTGTGCTGCTGCACTAGTTTCTCTCCTCAGGAGTAGGCAAATTAGGGTAACAAAAAAGGAAGTAACTAAGGTATTAGATGAAGTGCTAGATCTTGCTCCTTGGTTTACAGATTCCTGCTGTTGGGATCCAGAGCAATGGGCTCGTGTGCTATTCATGGCTAGAAAGAGAGAAGTCAGGGAGAGACGCCTACATCCATTATCTGTGACTGCCATTCTGGCTTTGCTTCGGGGAGTTCCCCCCGATGCCCCTGAGCAGAATAATCTCATACTAAAAAACATAAATAAACAAATAAAGCAACAGGATAGTGGGGATGGCTTGTCCCAGGCATTTCCAGTCAAAACCAAACTAACTGGTTTCTCTTCTGATGTGGAAATGATGACTGTTGATAATGAGATAAAAAATGAGGAACCGGGGATTGAGAGCTCCCTGAGTGAAAAGCAGGAAGACAGCCTCTGCTCTGCCATTACAGAGTGGTGGCTACCCTCCACCATCTTATACTGGTTTCAAGGAAGCAGACCCCCAGCCACTTCTCCTGATGCCCGAAGCCAAGGGAAGGCAGAGATTCTGGGGACTGAGGCAGCTGTGCTGAGGTGTGGGGGTGGCACTGGGCTGGGGCAGGAGGCTGGGTGGAGATGGGCAGGCTCTGGGGCATGCAGTGGCCCTGGGGCAGTGGGCTCCTTCCCATGAGTGCAGTGCATGGTAGGCCGTGCTAAGGCTGTGTGGCCCAGGCCGTGCTAGTTGCGGCCCAGCACCTGCCCGAGAGGAGCTCAGCCATGCCGGGGCCCTAGGTGTAGCCTGCCGCCACCTCTTCAATGGGCAACCTCTTTGGCGGGGTCCGCTTCCACAAGCCCTCCACCATTCAGGACTGCGACTCCACCTGGCAGACCAACTCAGAGCCCAAGCCTGAACCCGACTAGCCTGGGCCGGCTGCAGTGAGGACCAGGAGCAGGACCATCCAGAGCAGCTGCACAGCCTCCAGAGGGCACCAGCAGGTGGCGCTGAACAAGCCCCACACTGGAAGATGATGGTGAGGTGGCGGGAGCAGAGCAGGGTGGTGATTCCACAGAAGCAACAGCTAAACCAAAGAGAAGTTTTATGCTGCCAGGGATTTGTACAAATACCGACATCAGTACCCACAGAACTTCAAAGCCCAAAGCATAATCCTCTTCCTAAGGCTCCTCTAATCTTTACTGATTCTAGTAAATGCAAATTTGGTTATGTATTTTATCAGGAAGGACAACTCTCTTCACATAAAGTTTTCCCTTTCCAGGGATCTGTGCAGCTCCGAGAGCTCTCAGCCATATTACAGGTCTTTCAGGATCTCCCTACAACTCCCTGTAATATTTTTCTGACAGTGCTTATGTAGTTCAGACTCTATAACATCTGGCCTTTGCAGCTTTCTGGCCCCACCAGAGTCCCCTTGATTTGTTGCTCTCCTCATTACAACTATTACTTGAGCAGCACTCTGCCCCTTGGTATATTCAACACTTTCACTATCATACCAATCTCCCTGTGCTTCTTACAGAGGGCAATGCCACCATTTACAAACTGGTCCTGAGTGCCACCCTAGACTCCACCCTAATTCAACAAGCTAGAGACTTACACGCCCATTTCTACCTTTCTCCCCAAGCTATAAATAGGCTCCTCCCTTCCTTGTTGATGCAGAACCGTAAACTTTTGGTCCAATCATGCTCTTCTTGTACCCCTCTTCTACCTTTTGGGCCATTACAGCCCGTTGGGACACTCCCCAGAGGCCTTGGCCCCAACAAGATATGGCAAATGGATGTGACTCATTTTTCTCCTTCTGGCAAGCTTAAGGATATCCATCATATTATTGACTCTTATTCCAATGTCTATTTTGTGTTGGCCTGCTCTGGTGAGATGGCTTCTCATTCCACAAGTACTGTCAAATATGCCATGGTCCTTTTGGGAGTTCCTTGGCACATGAAAGCAGATAATGGTCCTTGTTATGTGTCTGCTACCTTCAGCCATTTTTGCTCTGACTGGAATATTAGGCATATAACTGGTATCCCTTACAATCCTCAGGGTCAAGGTTGAACATTCCCACAAAACACTCATTAAACAAATATAGAAAATAAGGGAAGACAATGTTAAAGGCCCCTGCTATAAGGACCCAAATTTTGTTATACAACAAGCTTTATTTGTATTAAATTTTCTACAATTTGACTCCAATGGACTACCACAAGCAATAAAGCATTGGGGGGCATTCATTCAGCCCACTCCTTCCCCCATGGTGAATGGAAAGGTTCACACCTATTATTAACACAAGGGCGAGGTTATGCTTGTGTCTTTCCAGATAATGTTCCAGGCCCCATTTGGATCCCGGCCTGAAACATCAGAATTGCCTGCAATGGAAAACCTCCCTCCACAACCGCTGACCCCGGAGATGGTAGCCCTGACCCTGGAGGAAGCAGTGCACCTCTCAACCACCGAGGGGCCGATCTCACAGACCATGAAAGCCACCAACCTGGGGAGACCCCGAACACCTCTATCCACAAACAGAGACATTAGCTAAGCTAAGTCCTCAATCCAGAAGAAAACCTTTGTCTGTGTTCCTTATTATGTGTGCCATCATTACTGCTAACTCCTGATTTTTTTACCCTGCATTGTTAAGGGTCTTGATAATTTTGTTAAGACTCATATTTCTCTGGTTCAATTAGCTGTTGCCCCGCCTTTAGATCTTGCCATGCATGCCTCTGCAAACAAGGACCCGCTGTTCCTTGCCCTTACCAACCTATAATAATAGAGATATGAAAAATAGGCTTCAGCATAGGTGTAAAATCTTACGAACAACCATGTAATGGACCTGAGACAACGGCCCGACTGCCAGAGCCACAGGAAATGCCTGGCAATATATACTCCTGTTGACAGACTGTGAGACCGATGCCTAGAACTTGCCACTCCCTAATCCCCATAGTTACCCCAGATAGGAAGACCCCACTCCATCAGCTTTTATTTAATTCTTAGCCCCTTAAGAAGCCTTTGCATGGGCCAAAGCTTGATACACTGCTTCTCCTTCTTCTGGACCATACCAAGGGATTCACACTTTGAGGGCTGGTAGTCAATGATGGGTAAGATCCCAAAAGATGGGACAACCTAAGACAGGCACAGTCTGTAATGCTGGGTGACCCTTGAGGTGGGGACAACAATGCCGAGGCAAAGAACCTCGACTCTCACTGGTTGGCATGGAGTTGGCCCAGCCTGCTCTCGAGGAAACTCACCATCATGAGGGAGGGGGCTCTTGATACAATGAACCCCTGAGCCATTCTACTTTGCCTTGATGTGTCTGGACTGATATCAATATGGTATATATTCTAAACTACACCTCACCTTTAAAAATAAAAAAAAAGGGGGAGATGTGGGAGACAGGCTTGAGCCTAGGGTGAAAGTCTTATCAACAGCCATACAGCAGGCCTGAGGCAACGGCCCAACCACTGGAGCCACAAGGATTGCCTTGTGAGATTTGCTCCCATTGGCATATCATGAGACTGATATCTAGTGCTCGCCACTCCCTAATCACCACCCTTGGAATCCAAAATTGCCACACTTAGATATTACAACAGCCAGGGTCACATGGTTTCCAGGAATCCAGGCTGTGTAATCTGAAACCCAGTATGCCAATGAGGCATCCTACCCGATATTCTGTGATAGGACATTAAGTCTGTTATGCTAATAGGACGCTGTCTGTTGTGCTAATAAGGTATCCTACTTGCTGTGCTACTACCCATATATATGGACCATATATATGGACCACTATCCATATATAAGTTTGTGCCTTCCCGCAATAAAACAGATCTGTGTCACCGAACCTGGTCTCCTGCGTCTGAATACAGCGACGGTGCAGACTCCTCACCAGCCCTGGAGTCTGGACTGGATGACTGATTGGAGGAACTAAGAGAGCGGGAGAGAGGCCATAGCCAGAGGAGAGCAGCCACAGCTGGAGACCACAATTGTGTCTCTGGATAGGCCTCCTATATTAAATTTCATCTACCTACATCTAAGGGATCATTGCTGATGAGGGGGGAGGAAAGGTTTTAAGATCCAGGGTTGGTGCATGAAGATAAGGAAACAGGCTTATGGGCCTCTGGAAACTTGCTCATATGAACTTGCAATAGTGGTGACAGCATGCACAATACCCTTGCAGACTCAGTCAAAAATCAAGCATAGAAAAGGAGAAAATGGGCAGCAGGCCCCAACCCTAGATGAGGAATTATTGGCAGTTGATTACTGCAAGGTGAGAGAAAGTAGGTCTTCTTTAAGGGAATGCCTTGAGAAAGTCCAACTAGACCCCAGTGAACACGCTAGTACTGAGGGACTTCTAGGTATAAATGCTTGACTGGATAGGACCTAACATTTATGACGGAATGTATGAAATCTGGTTTGGGGGGATATGGGAGGGATAAAAATGGGGGAGGGTTCTAAATTTGATTAAGATCTATTATATGAAATGCACAAAAACTCAATAAAAACATTTTTTAAAATCAGTTTGAAAATGATAATTCATATATAATTTTTGAATAGCCCTGTGTCCTGAGTTGTCAGAGATTGCACCTGGTTTCAGTGCTGAACCAGTAGTGTTTGGATCTAGAGAGACTGAGAATAGTGGCTACTTTACTTCAGTAACAGGGAAATTAAAGCCAGGAAGAGAGTTTTACTTTTGATAATGGATGACTTAATAAATAAAAAAATATTAATCAGTAAGGCAAAAATTAAATACTCAAATCTGTAGCTCCTCCATGGGTGATTGATGGTTAATTGGGTATGTCTATGCTCATGACCTGCCAATATCTAAACATTGTGCTAGATCAGCTTCAGATTCAGTGCATACTGAATACTCGACATATAATTTTTATGTTAAAAGTTAAAGAATCGAGTTTGAAAGAGATAATGTTACCTTTTAAAAACTCTAATCCATGTACAATTTCAAACATCACAAACCCAATTCTCTAATATTTCTTGGGGTAAAATAAGGACTTCAGTATTGATATTTCTATTGGCTATATTAGATCCTGTAGTTTTCACTAGAACAAGAATATATGTGACTTACTCTTTGCATCATTGATTTGGCTTTGATTGGCAACTTCTAAGGGCAGCAGTAGGTTTGCAGGAAACATGTTATCTGGCTGCTTGGCAACAGCAAGTTGAACAAGTGAATGATTGGAAGCTTGGACTCTTCTCATGGCTACAAAAAAGAGTAAAATGATAGTAGTAATCCTTTAGGGAATCCTTTTTCTAGGTAGTACATATTCACTTAATATTTCTCTACCTTTGCCTTTAATCATTACCAGGAACACATCATAAGGATAATTGTGGAGACCAAATCTAAAAAAAACCTTATTTTTTCCTCAGATGTTCACTTGGGATTTTTATCTGAAACTGGAAGTGACAGCAGACAGTTTTTGCTGTATTTTTTTTTTTTTTTTTTT